>NC_055961.1:24603280-24638280 GCF_018492685.1 Alosa sapidissima
AAATTACACACATTATAAAATAGCTAATTTGCTATTAAATATACAGAGAGACAGCATAATTAACCAACCACCCCCCAACAACAAACTGCCGAAGCGAGAAGGCCAGTGTAATTATCATGGCTGACTAAATATTAATGCTTCCGTGTGTATTTGTTTTGTTTGTGTGTGTTTGCATTGACTTAATTATAACTCACCCTAAAGTTTCAGAACCATTTTTGGGGGGATTTGGTAGTTCTTGTTAAAAATGTTGAGTTTGTAAAAAAACCCTCAAAAAATGAGTTTGTCAATTCGTCCCCTTTGTGATGTTTATGTTTGTCTCAGAGAGTAATGCCCCCCCCCCTTCACTTCTTTTTATGTCTCATTTCTCTATTCTCTATCGTCCATCATTCCACTGCATTGGTACAAGAGTAAAAGTATATTACCCTTACCCACCTCCAAAGTCTCAAAAGTTATTCTTCTCCTTCTCTATTCTTTTATTTTTCCTTTCTTTTCTTTTTTCTGCCCTCTCTTCTTTTTCCTCTTCACTATCAGCCTTCTGTCTCTCGCTGTCATATTCTGATGGAGCCTGAAACCTTCTTGCTGATAATGCTATAGTGACATTGAGAGAGTCAACACTCTAATGGCTGTACACTGTAATGCAAACAAGATGTAATTTAACACAAGTAAAGTTTTCTGGTGTGTGTCTCTATCTCTATCTCTGTGTTTGTGTGTGTGTGTGTATGTGTGTTTTTGAATGTGATGGTGTGCATATCTAATAGACAACCCCCCCTATACACACACTCCACACACACACACCACCAACACTTCTCTCTCTTTCTGTCTCTCTCTCTCTCTTTCTCTTTTGTGTGTGTGTGTATGTGTGTGTGATTGTGTGTGTGTGTATGTTAGACACTGACAGTCTTGACCTAATGCATGAATGTGCGGGTGATCACAGTCAGGGGATGGAATAATAGCCTGCACGGGCAGACACACACACACAGACACACAGACAGACACACACACACACAGACACACACACACACACACACACACAGACAACACACACAAATGCCTTTATCAAGAGTCCACTGGCTGTGAAAATGTTATTCAGCTATAAATTATTCAATAGAGGAAATAATATTGTTCTGGATAATGCGTTCACCATGCTTTAGTATATCTAATGAGTTCTATAAATACATTGTGCCATTGCCCACCATCGTCAGCACGGGAACATTGAAGTTTGTTTACAAAATAATTCCCTATATCACAATATTTCAGTGGCTTGCTGCAAACTTCAGGTAATTGGTGTATAAATTGCATTTTCTTCCTCCAAACGACGTGGCTCTGTAGTCAGATAATGCCATCCTACCCTTGCAAATTAAAGGTGATGAAAAGCTTCCGAGGCTTGAATCGTCAGCCAGCTCTCTCTCTCTCTCTCTGGCCCATCCCTAAATTAGGCTTGTTTTGTTTCAGAGGCATGGACATCAAGGGCTCTTCATGTTCTTATCTTAATCATCTTGTCAGTGTCCAGGGGATCAGCGTCAACACGGATACACCTAATTCTCTGATGTGGAGCTGATTAACACGATCGGCCAAAAGGAACATTTCCTCCCACTCACCGCACGTCTCCATGGAGATGCGCGTGCCAAGTGAGCCGGGAGCTTTGGGGGATCGGAGGCAAAAACACCTTCGGCGCTCTGTCATCCCGAAAGGTTGTCATTAGCAGAGGAAACAGCACCAAAAAAAAGCAAAGAATTCAGTGAACCGATTCAATTGCTTATGGATCAGTTGGTGGCAGGTCAAACTCACAAAGATAATTAAGCATTTGAAAATGCCACAGTAGGCCTAATTCTATAATATGCTTAGGCCGATTGCACAGCAGCTATCATATAATCAGACAGTAGTCTAATACATTTGTCATCTCATAATGATAACGATAGACTATGTAAGCCATAAAGTTTCAAACGGCTGCTATACAGTATGTGGAGACACTTGCAAATAGTATGTTGTTCTTCCATTTTTACAGCTTGAATAGCCTACTTCTGGGAATTTTGTAGAATGTTTCTTCAATACCAATGTCAATGTCAATAATGCAAGAGGACAAGTTTTCTCTTATCACCTTCAGACTCACCATTCATTAATTGTTAGGTGCGTGTGCGCATGTATGCGCACAAGCATTTGTTGGTGGTGTGGCTCTTTACAAGCATTTAAGCACAATATGTTGCATGTAGTTTGGTGGGACATCTGCTTTATCAATTGTTTGTATGTATAACAGGCAGATCAGTCACCATCTGCGTTCAAACGTTTTCCTCTCCCTCAGGTCCTCTTTGCGTCCCTCGCCAACCTTTGATATGCGCACTTGTAGAGGGCTTATAATTAGCTGAACTAATATTTAATTAGCCATAGCTTTTTCAAAGCCATCATTTCCCACCAGAATGGTGACTTAGGAGACCCCTGCAGGAAAAGGCCTGAAGCACATGTGCTCAACATGTCAGTGAGGGATGGAGAGGAGTGGACCTGTTCAAATTGTATTTATCCATTTATGACACATGCTTCAGTTAACTAGTTTTTAATGCAGTGACGTAAAAAAATGGGCTTGGCTGAGTAGCGGTTAACATTTTTTGCATCTGTGTGTGTACTTAAGCAATACATGAATCTCCGTAATGGATAAAGTGAATCATTTTCATGTGGAATTTTGTGCCTGGGAAAAAATGCTATTTTCGGTAATGGGCATTTCTGTACGTTTTTTCAACATAGTCAGCCTCTTGCGTAGGCACATGCTTGAGCTTAATCATAATCTTTCAGAACATTCTGGAGGGGATTTTAGGTGCCCAACACAGTCATGGGCCAGTCTGTGGTCAGGTAGGCTGTTTGAGAGTTTGAGAGAGAGAGAGAGAGAGAGAGAGAAGAGGACAGTATCAGTGTATCTAAGTGAAAAATTAACTTTGAAAGCAAAGTTGGCCAGAACAAGCCAAACCCTTTTGAGAGATCATTTACTTCTGGAGATGTTAATTAATCAAATCATGATCCCACAAGTGTGTTAATTTAGACTTTTGTAAACACAACATCAGTTTTTTTTTTGGCACAGGATAATTTCTGTGGTATCAGGAGAATAAATAAACATGGAATAAATAAACAAAAGTAAATGGTAAATTATTAACATAGCATTACACCCAAGGCACAATTCCACAAACAATCGTGCTCACCTCTCCAACTGTCAGGTCCATATAACAACATGATTTATACTATTGCATTATGTAAAAATGTTAATGTGATTAAATTATACATTTAATATATGTGTTATTAACTACATATGTATGAAGCTAGCTAAACCTTGTCAAACATGACAACATGAATATTTCCTTTCCATGCAGCCATTAACTTTCTGAGGTGTTGCAACTCGGTGATATACAAAAAGGTTAAAAAAAAGAAAGATGAAATTCTAATTATTTGCAGAATATGTGTTGTTAGATTCAAAGGTTCATGTTGAAACATTTGACTGCATTTTTGCAATTCTCAGGTCCGTTCCCATGGCCAGAGAGATGGTGGAGTTCCAGCTCGTCAGTGCAATGTTAACCTGGTGTGGTTTGTGGGGCAGACTGTTGTGACAGTTTGGGTCTCACACTGGGGGAGAAAGACGCAGGCTGGGGCATGAGAATCGCCAAACCCTCCTAATGCTGCAAAGATGGAGCGGAACCAACTTCAGAGAAAAGCCCATGTTTAATTCATGGCCAGCTTTACGCAGAACTTTAAAGTTGGCACAGATGCTAATCGGACATCTTCATACTGCAGAGTGGAATCTCACTAATGTTTCTGCTTATATTTGAACCATGTTTTATAGCCATGGAGTACAGCTACACTGAAATCATGTCTCATTTGAAAGCCTGAGTGACAGTCTATGATACTAATCCTGTGCACTTCTGGTCAAACAGTCCAGGATCCATAAATGGGAAACAAACACAGGGGACTGAGCCATAAACAACTCCAGCCAATCAACACATTGACTGCTTCAGGAGCACAGACGAGTGGGGTGTTATTTGTTTGGTTGTCGAGCTGAAATATCAGCAACCTTCAAGATCTTTTTGCATTCTCTATATGAGGTCAGTGAGCTCAGCCTAAAAATCACACCATAGTATAAAGATTTTTAAAAACTAGTTATTAGTTTATAGAGTAACTGATACGTTTTAGCATGTTGAGAGGATCAAAGTGTTGTGTGTGGTTCTGACAGTGCTCTTAAACCATACTGTATCATTCAAGATAACGACTGTGTGAAAAGCATTCCTGTGGTAGTTGCTAAGCACACATTCAGTTACTAGGCAGCCTTTGTTCACCAGCGAAAAAAAGTTCTTTGGTAGCTTTCATACAGCATGCAATTTACACAGCAGTGCTCCTGACACAGAGACCAGGCAGAGGCCAACACAGGTCTGAGCTGATTTAGAGCCGGCTTTGCAGTAGCTTCCTATCTTCACCTCACCACCTAAAATATTAGATGATAGAAGAGTAGAATTTGTGTGATGTCAGAAGGTGGTACAGTAAAAACACATCAAGTTTTTTTTTTTAATGTCCTCTGTGAAGTACAAACACTGTGGAATCCTTTTAGCAGAGGGCAATGTTTGTCCTGGTAACCATGGCAACAGATGGCCTATGACAGTGGTTCTCAAACTTTTTCTGTTATTCCCCACTTTGAAGGTGGGGATTTTCAAGCCCCACCTGACCCTATCAACCCAGCAAAATGGAAACGTTAAAAAAAAAATTCCACATCTTGGTTCCACATTAGCCTACATTTCCTGTCTCAGTCCGCTGGATCAGATATTATTCTAATTCATATGTCGGCCTGTTTATGACTCTTATGTTTGTATGTGGCTATTTTGTTTTGAATCTATGATCTTCCTTGTCAAAAAAGGCATTATTAAAGATAGGCACAAAAGAACAAATTCCCTCCTGTTCCTCGCGCCCCACCTGTCATGTCTCTATTCCCATAATTTCTCTATTCTCTAGTGGGGCCCGCCCCACACTTAAGAACCACTGGCCTATGAAAAACTCATTGAGAGTTTGAGAAATCATTGACTTGGGAGTCAGTGACTTGGGCCCTGTCTGCGTTAAGGTAAATATTAATATGCCTAATTATTTCTAGCCCTGCTGTCCACATTAAAAATGGCATACATTTGAAAAGTCTTGGTTTAAGTTTCAAATACGATGACGTTTGCCATGATACTGATAAAATGTACCAACAACAAACACTTTTATTGTGTTTCAGTGTTCTAGTGTGGGCGCCAAACTTTAGAAAAATGTGGATAGTGTGAAAATGTGGACCGAGATTGTTTTCACCTCAAATATGTGTGTATCTATTTAGCCAGCTTAATGTGGACAGGGTCCTAAAAAACCAAGCCATTTTTACCATATTTACTTTATTTTGGATTCACAAGTACTCTTTGTGAACAGAAACAAGAATGCCAAATGTTCCAGACAAGTAAATCGACCTTCAGTTGTTTCCTGCCTGATAAAATAACATTGAACGCACGTGGTACACCTTCAGGGGTGGGTATAACTTAGGTTGCCTTCACACTGGGTCCGTTTAACTGGATCATACCCGAGTGCGATTACTCCCCCCTAGCCCTGACCCAGCTGGTCTCCGCCCACATTACATTACACAAACGCACCCGAGTCTGTTTCTGTCATAAACACCATGGGCCCTATCTTGGTGATCTAAAATGCAGCGCATAGCGTATTCTTATCACAACACGAAGCATATTCCTATATTACACTTGAATTGTTCGCCATGCACTTCTCTTTTATTGAACAATGCCCTCAGGGTTGTGGAAATGAATGACCTAAGGTGTGGTCTAGCGCATTATCTAAGAATCGCTATCTTACACCATCTAAAAAGCATTATGCCACTGACCAAGAAAAACCTGGTCTATAGCTAAAGGCGCATATGAAGCACAGCTAAAGATGCACTGTCACGAGATGTAAGCAGCAACTCCTCTGCAGGATAAATGTCCTTAGGTTTTTTATTCAGTCATTCGAACATTATTGGGTGTAAGTGTTGATTTGTTCAGGCTATGTTTTCGATGGTAACCCATTGTCAGTCAATAGTGAAAGTAATTAACTGTGTATAACTGTTTTGGTGTTGACTGACACCACAGTGAAGTTAGTTTCACTTTGCCTATGAGTTCAAATAATAAACGAGTGCACCATGTGTGTAACCATGCATTTTAGATCGCCAAGATAGGGCCCTTAGGCTTAGCAACGTACGCTTAGCGACTTCACAAAAACGTCAGTTTATTTCCAGGTGTTGGGAGGGATAGCATTCGAACCGCACCAGAGTCCTAACAAATCGCACCCCGGACCATTGTTTTCTAGCGGACCCTAGTCTGCACCCGGGTTCGGTAGACTGCGTTCACACTAACAAAAGTAACCGAACCATCAGTCCAAATGAACTCGGGTCCAGACCAAACGGTCTAGTGTGAATGCGCCCTGAATCAGTGCTGAGAAGAGGCATGGGGAAAAACCTTTTCACATTTACAGTAACTCTGCTGATAGGAAAAGTGTCGAAAGAGATGCCCTGGGTACTCAGCTGTTCACTGGAATAGGCTTGCAGTTATCTATAGCAATATGAAGATGACCTCAAATGAGAAGCATGAGATAGAAAGCATTCCTCTCCAGAGAGCCAAACCACAGAGCTACTGGGAATTTGGCCACAGTCTTGCTTGTCTTTTGATTCACTTACAGCGTCGGTGATGAGAACTGTGGGCGGGCGCGCACCAGAGGTGAACAGTGACTCGACATTTCTGGGCTTCAGGGGAATGGAGCACCATGACACAGCACTTTTGCCATCTGTGTATGATGCTGAGCCCAGTTGGAGTGGATGATCCAGTTTGATCTCCTCTGCAGTGTGCAGTCATTCTGTTTACACAAACACAAACACACACTCGCATACCACTTCTCAGGAGTGACTCAGCACTGGCACTGACTGAACTAGCAAAACATTTAAAAGACAAAACACACAGACACAGACACACACACACACACACACACACACACACACACACACACACACACACACACACACACACACACACACACACACACACACACACAAACAAACAAACTTACACAGACTCAGTAACAGACACACAGACTAGGAAAGGGAACGATTCCAGCTTTCCTTTCTCATCCAGGCTGACATTTTATCCTGACAACACACACACACACACACACACACACACACACACACACACACACACACACACACACACACACACACACACACACACACACACACACACACCAGAGTTTATGCCCCTCTCTGCATCCTCCTCCTTTTCCCCCATGGTGACACAGCTGTAGTCATCCGCTTCGTGAGTGCTAGGGTGTTTGGGTGGGGCATGAACACGGATGTGATGCTGTCTGTGTGTGTGTGTGTGTGTGTGTGTGTAAGCAAATTATGAAATGACGACATCAGACACCGGAGATGCTAAAGGATGACATCAGGCTGTGTTAGATCATGTCTTTACCAACATGACAGCTCACACACACACACACACACACACAAACACACCTGCTCCTTACACACTCACTCATTTGGTCAACACATGTTTGCATTCTCCCTCTGAAGTGAGTTCAGATAAGGTGCACAGCCTCCCATCTCCCACCTCCCTTACACTAAAAGGTTCCATGACCAGCATTTCATTTCAGATTGTTCCACTTCCCAATTACCTAACTGTAGGATCCTCTCCCTCTCTCCCTCTCTCCGTCTCCCACTCTCTTGCTGTTTTTGTCTCTCTCTCCCTCCCATTCATTCTCCATGGTGCACCACTCTTTCAGCATCACTCGTTGCCATCTCATTACTGTCGGCGAGACGTCACACATCCTGTCCCAATCCCCACCTTTTCAATGACTCACCTTTTTCTCCCTTTCACCCACTCGCTCTCTCCATCTCTCCATCAGCCCCAGCCCTCGTGTCCTTCCCTCCTCTGTCTCGGTCTCTGTCTCCTCTGCTGTCTCCTCACTGTCTTTGTTTCTAGATTCCTCTCCTTTTGTCCTTCCTCCCAATAAGTGCAGCTGAATGTGCTTTATTAGCGTGACAAAAATAGAGTTGTGAGTCAAAATATAGCACAATATAGTTCAAAGAGGAGCATTACACACACACACACACACACGCACACACACTCTCTCTCTCTCTCTCACACACACACACACACACACACACTCACTCACCACCCCAACTCCTTCTCTCCTTCTCTCACCATCTCTATCTGTCTCTCTATCCCTCCTCTCGCTCACCATTCCTCTCTCACTCTCTACGTCCTCTCCCTCACACACATTCTCTGCCTGAGCAAAGATACTAATCAGAGGGACCCACAGTCGGGGCAGGCACTGCTTGTATGCCTCTTTGCCTCAGATTAATGGCCAAGCTATGTTCTTGGCAGCCACACCAAAGCCATAACAGAGCGAGAGGGAGAGAAAAACAGCCTGCCACAACCTGACGGTGTTACACAACTTTCCCAGTAACAAAAGCAGATATGTTTGACTGGCCGGTAGAGTACCTAGATTGGTAGGTGATGTGGTGCAGCATGTTTTGGATGAGCCTTCCAGGAAACAAAAGTATGGGATAAAGTTACAACAGGCACTTGTGATGCAATCAATGCACCTAGTGTCCAATGCACCTTTTGTCCTCTTTCTGAATAGCCTTCAATTAATTCCCAGAAGACTGTAGGCCTATTTACCCAATAGACAAAAGTGAGTGAATGAAGTTAGGATTGCGTATTTCTTTTCACAGTCATTATAGCTTGCAGGGTTGGAACCAAAAGCTTTGGGTCTGGGCCTGACTGGAGTCATGGCAGTCTGGTTACACAAAGGGTGTGTTTGAACTTGTTGTCCTAAGTGGACAGCCCAAACTTTCTTTACTGCCTGTCACAACGATTACAACTACCAATAGCTGCTTACAGCTGACATGTCCTCCGCACTATATGCGGATCTTTGTCAAATGGATGTCCGACCCATCGGGTGATTCAGATATGATGCTTGCATGCGGACATTGTGCCTTCATATGTGTGAACTACACCAATGCACGTGAACAGAATATCCGCGGGTTGAACAGGTTGAATGCAGTTGAACATGCACATGAACAGAATCTCTGCATGTTCTTTGCTTCATTCAGACATGAGCTCATTTACATAATGTCCATCGGTAATACTAGGGGAGTTGTAGTGTAAGAGCCGGCTAAGTTCAGAGTTCCAAATGTCCGGTTATGTTGTTCAGATTTATGGCCCAACCGCTTGATATCCGCAGAACATGCGGACTTACACCTACAGTTGCCCCTAGAATTATTGGCACCTCTGCTAAAGTTGACTAAAAAGAGGAATATAAAATCCTCTTTTGGAAATTGATCTTAATGCCTTAAGTAAAAAAATGAGTAAATATCCGACCACAATGCGTAAAGTAAATATCCGAATCACAATGCATTTGGTGGTTGTTAACACTTACAATTTAACACTGTCCACTTGTGACTAGAGACTAGTGAACATCTTACTGTAAAGAACAAAGCAAGTGGCTACAATGATACATGAATCCTATTTTAGAACCATGTGACTCATATAAGAGCACTGTCAGTGTTGATGTTGCCAGAAATATAAATACAAAACAAGGTTGTTCTATAAGCAAACCTTTTATTATTTGTGTCATGTTTACTGTAGATGTCAGTTCTACATTTGTGTAACCATTGCAGGATATTTTTTAGCTTCATTTCCGACAGCTTTTAAATAACATTAAGGTTTACTTTAATTGATATTCCATCACACACAGAGAACACTTTGTTGAGAAGTTTTTGAGTAATCAAACTCTTCTTTGTATGCAAACATTAGTTGTCCACTATCTGATATACACAAGTGTTCTGGATAAACTTTGCCTAAGCCCTCAGACTAAATATAAATAAAAATGATACCCCCTGATAAGACCATGCTCTCTCTCCGTGTCTCTCTTTCTCTCTCTCTCTCTCTCTCTCTCTATGCGTGCATTGTGTGTGTGTGTGTGTGTGTGTGTGTGTGTGTGTGTGTGTGTGTGTGTGCGTGTGTGTGCTTGTGTGTGCGTGCGTGTGAGTGTGCGTGCGTGCGTATGAGAGAGAGAGAGAGAGGGGCTACCTTGAGGCAGCTCATTTGTCTGAATCATAATGGATGGCTCCGTGTGTCTCTCCTCTATTTGTGTCTGGCTAGCGGAGCCTTGGCGCTTCCATCACCACAGCGCCTCATTGTGAATGGGGGTCAGGGAGCAGTGATTCAGGATGACTGAACTGGGTCGGCCCGATTAGCCCCAGTCAGCACAGTAGCATGTCTGAGCATCCAGTAACAGCAATCAGTGATGGCAGGAAGCACACACACACACACACTCACACACTCCAATACACACTCTCACACACACACACACACACACACACACACACACACAAATACACCATGCAAACACAGACACTCACAAACTCCCTCAAAACACACACACACACACACACACACACACACACACACACACACACACACACATACACATACACATACAGTACACACACACACACACACACACACACACACACACACAGACACACAGCAGCCTCCACTGTCGCGGAGGTCTGACCTGTGATGTCCTACTCATCCATTGCCAAGCTGTTCTGACAAATGCCTCCCTGCATTAAGACGGAGCGGAGTTCTCCTCAGCCACCTGCTCGCTGTGGCCACTGCGCATGAGACAGTGATAAACTGAGCCGTGCTCCTCAGTGGCCCGGCACAATGCAGAGCTTGTGAAAACACAATACATTATTTATCTTCACCAAGTTTGAGCAACAGGAAATAATTCAGTTTGATGGGGCCTATGGGAGAAATGTGATTTCAACAATGTTGGAAAAATGGATTTATCCCATAGTTATTCCATAAAATAAACTCTTTCTGTCTCTCTCAATACTTCTCCTTTTGCTGTAACGGAAGTGAGTATTTCAGGTCTTGTTGTGTCTACGTGAGGATTCCTCTTCTCTTTTTCTCAACATTGCCTGTTACCGCAGTGTTATGACCAAACGGATGTAGGTCTGCAATAGTCTGCCACTGCAGAGTTACCCAACCGCCTGCATCTAAACAGCCCCTATTAGCATTAATGGGAAAGGACACCTAATGGGCCACGTCATTAAATGGAAAAGTTTGTCCTCATAATGAAACTCAGACCATTAGAATCTTCTGAATGACTTAATTCAGTAAACACACTCAGACACACAAGCACACAAAGCAGTTAGGAATTCCTATAAACTCCGACCTGAATCCAGACTGCCTACCGTCAGGTACTTATGTCTTACGTAACTACATTTACCAAAATCCAGAAGAGACTTTACTATAGTTAAGTATTGAGTCGATCTTACTCAGATACTGTAAAAAACAATACCACACGCCTCTGACTTACCGCCATCTTGTGCTCACTGACACACACACACACACACACACACATTTTACATTACACACACACACACACACACACACACACACACACACACACACACACATCAGCACCACACCCAGAGCCAGTGTCCCAGCCGCCCTATTGCAGGCTCTGCAACATGTGTGCTTATTTTTCTCCCCAGCTGCACCATTACCACACTAGCTAACAACTAACAGATGTTCAGAGTTCGGAAGCGAGGGGGAGACAGGCAGGGGAGGGCGGGGGGGCCAGGGGAGAGAAAGGAAGGAAGGAGCCTGTGGGATGGAGATAGAGAGGAAGAACAGGGGGGCACGGGGATAACAGGGCTGACTGTCAGCTTCTCATTACAGTCACATGGTCTGAAATCTCCACACTGGTCATAGGCAGACTTTCCTGTTGCACACCATGCTGAGTGCTTCAGAGAGAACTGAAGGTGTTTGTGTCACTATTTGGCACAGGGGGTCGATGTCACATGATGTAACTGGGACAGACAATATATCCACTCGAAAATCAGTGAGAGAGAGAGAGAGAGAGAGAGACATAGAGAGAGAAAGAGAGAGAGATGGAGGGAGGGAGGAAAGACTGGTTAGCTGTGACATTCTTACAGTTACATCAATGTTTTTCCATTTCAGTGTCAACCTCAAAGATGGCCGTGCTTGGAGAAAGTGGCCATTCCAGAGAATCTGGCCTGATGCTGAATGTCAGTGATTTATAATGCCAGCTGAAGCCTTCAAAGACAGGCTTCTGCTGTCTTCAGGGCTGCTCGGCACGCTCTTAAAAGGGAAATGACATTCTGGCTGTTTGTGCTGGTTTTTAATAGTTCTGTGAGAGGAAAACCATATGGGCACCAAGGGACAGCGGAGTACAGGGACACAGGGGAGAGAGGGACACTGAGAGAAAAAGAGAGAGAGAGTGTGTGAGAGTGTGTACATGAGAGAGAAAGGGAGAGAGATAAAGAGAGAGAAAATGAAATGATGGGGGCGTGCAGTGAAGAACCCAAATGGACTGACAAAGGAATTGTCCACACAACAACAGATATTTTTGAAAAAATCTGAAATGTGATTGGATAATTGTAGTTGTTGTCATCATGTTGTCATCATTTTCAAAAACTTCTGCATGCCCTGGCAGCAAAGCAGGGGTTGCTTTTTCAAAGGGTTTCCACTCTGGAATTCCCGTTTCAAAGATTTCTGTTTTGAAGCCCCGAAAATGCACCAATACAAAGCAAAACATTTTGCTTTCCGTTGGAAGGGGCCGAAAGTGAAATTTTTGATAACTGGCTTCTTTTTTCTGATTTCTGGGTTGTTTTGATTTGATTCTTCACTTATTCTTCACTTCATTTATCATGTACTTATATAATTATTATTCATTATTAATAATTATTGTTATTAATTATTTAATTTAGCTATTTTTGTATTTACATTCTCTTATTTAAAAAATGTGAGGAAAGTAATAATCAAACAGAATGCTGTCAGGTGTGCACTGATTTGTTTTTAATTTATTTGAACTGAGTTTGATTATTGAGAGCAAAATTGAATCTCAATCCGTTCATATTTACAAACACACATACATGTATTCATAAACAGATTCACACTCACTTCTCTGTCATGTTGTTTTCCCACACTTCACCCATAAACTTGGCACCTTGCACACTAGCTGATACCACTTAGAGAAACTTCCCGACTTCATATGGATCACCCCACCGTGCAGTATTTCCAGTAATTACTCTCTAAGCCACAGTCCAAAAACCTACTACCTCATTTGTATCCCTCATATCCCCAGAAGCACCACAGGAACAGCAGTCTCTAATGCCTCTCATGGATCATAATAGAAACAGCCCCGTCCCCTGGGCGCACTTGCTGATTTGTTATGCAGTCTTGTGTAAAATGAATGTGTGTTTTTGTGTTGGTGTTTATCTTTTCAAATTGAAATTCCTGTGCTTTTTGACCCCTAAGTATTATTTCTCTGAACTGGAGGGGCTGAGAAGAGCAGTAATTAAACTTTGAGACTAGACACACTCATTAGGTTCAGTTTCACTGGACTGTGCTCTCTGCCTGGGGTCTGATATTGTTTTAAAGGGAATCAAAACTATCCACCTCACCTCACTGTTTCATGTCTCTGGTTTGACCACTTCTGTATCAAAGGCCATCAGTTTATTTAATCAGTTTTTTTTAACAATCTATATTTAACCAAGATGAACTATGAATGGGGAGAATAACTCCACAAAAACAAAGAGAGAGATGACCTGCCATTGTATTATTTGGTCTTGATCTCGGTGTTGGCTACTTCCATGCTGTGAGGCAAGAACTGTGTGTGTGTGTGTGTGTGTGTGTGTGAGTGTGTATGACAACTGGTCAGCATTTGATGTGAGCGGCTAAATCAGGCTGAATGACCGCGGCCAACACACTCAGAGAGAGAGTCAGAGAGATGGAGTGAGCCAGTGGCACACTCAGCCCGGCTCCGCACACGCACAGCCATTAGATTGGCAGACGATGCACAAACATGGGCGTGTGGCAGACGTGTGTGTGTGTGTGTGTGTGTGTGTGTGTGTGTGTGTTTCTGTGTGTGACTGAGTGGGTGGGTGTTAGTGGTCGTGAGTATGAGTGTGTGTCAATTTGTACTTTTATGGTAAATTTACCATCTTTTTGAATCTGTATTCTATTTGTCAGTCTATTTTCCTCAAGTTGTACTTGGGAGTTCTTGTGAAAAAATATTTGAAAGAAAAAATATTTGTGACCGAGAGAGAAAGGGAGGGGGTAGAATGTCAAATAAAAAATGGTTAGAGATTGTTTTCTGTGTAAGCTCTGTAGTTGACAGATTTTCAGGCAGGCACAGCCAGGCTGTCTGCACAGGCCAGCATGAGAGGAGTCCTGTTACAGAAAGCAAATGAGAAATTTTGACATGTCTAGTACTAAGGAAGTGTCTCATTTTTATGCCAGAACCTCTCTCATAGGCAGAGGTTTATCATCTGATCAACAGCGTTTACCCTCACGGAATTTATTATAGATAAGCTAACATTAAAAAAGATGTACCTTATTTTTTTTTTCTATACGGTTGTCGGTCAGTCACCTGAAGTACATTATATTTTATGACCTAAATATACTTGTTCATTTCTTCTCTCACAAAATAGTTATTTTTATTGTGTGTACATTTTTGTAAGATTTCTGCAGCGTGTCAAATGGTTGTATTTGCAACTATTATGAAAGATAATTGAAGTGTCAATTTTAATATCCTAATTCTATCCTAATATGAGTGACAGCCCAAATGTATACAAGATAGCCAATTAATATGGTTAAATTAAGACATGTTTGTTCTGTCTTTTCCTAAGAATGTGCAGTGTTGGACTTTGAAAAGTATAACTACAAATACAAAATACAGAAATAATAATTCTGGTTGATGGTCCACTTCCTTAAGAGAGCTTGTGTGAAAATGATGCTGTTTTTAACATTTAGTGCTGGTTTTAACACTGCACAACTTGACCTGATCTGGCTCCAGTAGTAAAACAGCTCAGATCTGTATTATTGTCAATTTTACAACGTAGATCTAAATGTTTACATCTGAGGGTGGCGTGAAACATCATGTCAATATAATGGAATGTAACCAGAGAGACACAAGCTGTTGTTTACTTTTACAGAGGGTCAGACACAGCGTCGGTGCTATTCGGCTGAACAGACCGGCATTAGAGAGAGCGTGAGCGGGAAACGACCCAGGAGTCACCTAAGTCAAATCAACACGTTGGGATTTCACTGCGCTTGTTTTTTTAAATGCTAAAATACTAAAAGAGCTACTAAGGTCTTCACATCCAAAGAGTAGAGCGGGACGGAAGCCATGCTTCTGCCCCATCAGAACCCAAAAGCACTGGAGCGGTCATTCGGCAGAGCCCTGCCTGGCCAAGGGTCGCATGCGGCTAGAATGTGAGAGAGTGAGATATTCATGTAGTTAGCCGTATGCAGACACAGGCCAGCACCTCCCCTGAACATACTGAGGGCACTAATGAAAGGCAGGGCAGCAGAAACTCTATCTCTCTCTCTCTATCTCTCACACGCACAAACACACACGCATGCATGCACGCACGCACACACACACACACACAAATACATACTCACACTCACACTCAATTACACACACACACACACACACACACACAAATGCACAGTCACATACACTTACTTACACACACACACACACACACTACAGTGAATACAAACCACAGGAGGGAGGTTCCACACACACACAAGCTCTCGTGCTCTGTCAGAAACATTATTGAGCACTGAAAGGTGGAGCATGTGGATAGAGCAGGGGGAGGGAGAGGGGGATGGAGAGAGAGAGAGAGAGAGAGAGAGGAGAGAAGAAAAAGAGAAAAGAGGGGGAGGGAAAGAGCAGAGGAGTGGTGGTGTGAAGAGGGTGGAAAGAAGGAGGTGATTGTTGGGGAGTTTGGAAAACTTTATAAAAGAAAGAGGGCTGGAGTGAGAGAATGAGAGAAGACGAGAGAGGAACACAGACAAAGCGGAATATATATCCAGCACAGACATTTACGCAAAGACTGGACGCCACCAACCAACAATTCAGGTAACAAATCCTTGCATTTTTGCTTTCACAAACTTACATCTTTTCAATTTAGGTCCAGGGCCTTTTCCCCATGATGTAGGTCATTCTGCTTAATTTGTACAAACAGCACACAAAGAACCCAGTGTCTCTGAGTTGTTTCAGTTTTAGTTAATCTTGCTGGCATCGAAACCACTGAACTGTGGCATGGATCTCTGTGGTGGATCCGTTAGCACTGACTAACTCAAGCTGCTCTCTAGGTTCAGTGGGCAGTGGAGGAACTACTAGTTTTGCGTCTGCTATGACATGTTTACTCTTATAAAACTTGTTTAAGCTGGACATCTGCTCTGTGAATGCTTACTCCAGACCCAATGGGGAATGTCGCTGGAATAGCTTATGGTAATCAAGAGCAGCTGACAATACACACATGGACACACACACAGACACACACACACACACACACACACAAACATGCTCTAGGGTGTGCTAGAGCTCTTGGCTCTTGCGCAATCAGGTCTGGAGTTTAGATTTTTCGTCTTTTCCTACACCTCTGTGTGTTGTAGCGTCATAAACTGTTCAGTAGTCCACCACAGAACTCAAAGTTCATGATTGCTGTCTGTAAAAGCATAGGGCACGCACACACCACAACAGAAGCATGAACACTTTGAAACAGTGTGTCTGTGTAATTTCTTATCAGCTCTCATGTCACAGATAGGTTTACCGTCATCGAGGGTAGTTCAGCTGAGTTTCGGTCTGTCGATGAAGAAACTCTTTGGCTGTGAGGGTATACAATGTTTTCTCACTTTCCTCAGATTAGAACAATATGTCTGTTTTTGTGATGCAGCAATGTCAAACTAAAAGTGTACAGTATATAAAAATGTAGGCTAATGTAAATGTAAAATGTAAATTTCAGTCTAATTGATAGACATTGTGCTTATGGTTATTTTAGCTGAACCTGCTTACTTTTTTTTCTCCACAGAAATAATGAAGCCTCTTGCCCACTCTGGACAGCTGTTTGTCTTCCTGGTTCTTCTCAGCCTGGGATTCCCTGAAGCATCCTCGAGCGAATCCTCCAACAACTTACTGAACCCTTCAGAGGACTACGAGGACCTGTACAACACCCCCACCATCGCCTCCACCGCTCGCCCTGGGCCCTCTCACCTCCCGAAGCCCTGCTATCAGAACCTCTGCCAGGACCTGCCCGCTCCCTGTGCCAAGCTGGCAGCCGAATCGGGCTGCAGCTGCCCCGGGGTCTCCATGGGGCCCCGTGCCCTTCCTGAGGCGCCCAGCGTGAAGATCCTCTGGCGGGCCGGGGACGAGCCAGAGGTGCGGTGGTGCGCGGCGCATGCCGACGAGACCAGATACAGGGTCCTGGTGGGGGGCAAGCAGGTGAATGAGTTCAAGGACCTGAAGAGGTCGATGGTGATGACGGGCCTGAGCGCCGGGGAAGAGGTGTGTGTGCAGGCCGTCAACGATGTCGGGGAGAGCGCGCTGAAGTGTGAGGTCTACAAGCCGCCCAAGGAAGGCTCCAGTCTGGCCCTGAAGGTGGGGCTGATCATAGGGGCGCTGGGCCTCCTGCTGCTCGTGTCGCTCGCCATCCTGCTCTGGAGACACCGCAGCCGACGGAAAGATGGAGCCCGCGTGAGCACTGAGGGCTCTCTCTGAGAGCGGAGTGTGTGTGTGTGTGTGTGTGTTAAAGACAGCAAGAGAGGAAGCTACAAAAACAATGGCATTATCAGAGGTGTAGATTCTGATCGCTAATATGATTTATAATGTACAAACATCTTCCCTCTGACAAGAGACTTATCAAGCTCGACTGAACAGAAAAAATGCAAGAGAAAACACAACAGAGGAAAAAAGTGAGAAGAATGAGTTATGAACGGCGAACTACAATCCACACAAAACCAAATGACATTCACCATTTGCATAACTTTCAGATAATGAATTGTTTATAATGGCCTGTGGACAAACTGTTTTTATTACAAGAGTGCATTTATTTCAAGAGCTGTATGTTTACATGTGGCGAGATGAATGAGTGCGCATATTCAAGGACTTTTTAACTCCTTAATTATGCATACTCAAGGTGGAGCCGCTGTGTGTTTCTGTTTACTTTTACTATAACATATTGATTAGTGGATTTCATTGTGGCGAAAAAGACAGATTTAAAGGAAAAGGAATTTGATAGATTACACAGATGGAGTACCAGATAAATGGGTGGAGTAAATGGCTGGAAAATCGTACAATCATGACCCCCGTCACTAAAGGTGATTATTAACGGAGACACTAATTCATACGAGTCATAAGCCTCACAGTCTAGGAATGTGATTGGGCAATCAAAGTACTGGCTGAACTCAGCTTATAACCCTGCCTGAATGTGTGTACGATACCTCCATGTTTAACGCCACACCAAAAGGGTGATGGCCACAGGAAACGTGTGCACATGCAGTTGAGGGAAACGCCTGTGGCACTGAGAGATTGACAGTCCCATCTGGTGTTTTTGGACTGAGGTGGGGCAGTCGGGTTGAACACAGCGGATATTATCTGCACTGGAGTCAGGCACTCATGTCCGTTTGTTGATATCACACTAACCTCAGACAGCTGCAGTTTAGTCGTGGAGAGGGAATATGCTTTAAGGCTGATTTAACATCGAAGATTCACTGCAGGCTTTTTAAAAGAATGATATGAGTGCTGTTTTTAGTTATTTGTTTTCTAAATTCATGTTTTATATTATGAAAATGATAATTCAATGTTTAATAATAAAAAATAATTTTTGTATGGTAATTTGTGAATGTATATGGTGTCATGGCTCGTGAAAAAGTGAGCAGCTTGTGGTAATAGCCAGCTGCTGTGAGAGATGAGTTCAAAATGGGGGAGTGTTTCTTCAAATAAATTATCCTGGAATGTTGTGCAATAGCAGTCCTCGGGAGCTCAGATGGTAACTTGTGATGGGGAAAAATGTCTTATAGAGACACTATCAGACACTATCCCATTACAAGTTCATGTATGTGCTTGTGTATACTATGGGATGTAGTTAATCTTATGTTGTAAATATTTGTTTTAGTTTCTATGGTCATTTTTTTAATGTTTTAAGCAACTGTGGCTGTTTTGTACAGTATGATATAAAAATGTTACTGCTATATTGTCAATAGACCATTTGGGAAAGACAAGCCTTTTGATATTAATATGTTTCTTAAAGAGAAAGAAAGAAAGAAAGAAAGAAAGAAAGAAAGAAAGAAAGAAAAAAAGAAAGACTTTTAAAATTCCTTTTATTGAACCATACTGTTACCATACTATGGATCAATTACTCAATCCCCACGTTAATACACACGGCAAACCAGTGGTACAGAATGTTGTTTCACCATTTAAAAATCATTCTTCCATCATCAGCAAAATGGATCAAGCCTTTACACACCATTTATGTCCAAACCAACTAAGGTTATTTGTAACGTGGAAGAAGGCATATTCCACTCTGGCCCTCGACTCCACTAACCCTTTAAACATTCCCACTAAATTCACAGAAAGAAAGAAAGAAAGAAAAGTCAAACTAATTATTTTTTTTGAAAAGGTAAGCATCCAACATCTTACAATTTGTTTGACAGGGCATGTCTAAAAAGGCTAATAATCTAATAACGACTGTTTTCTTAACAGTTAGCTAAAGAAACATGAATTGATTTTTGGCAAAATCATATCAATAATTTATGGTCATCATGCTTATGATACAGTTTTTTTGTTTTGTTTTTTTTTTACAAAAAATAAGGATTCACTCATCCAGTCCTTCTGTTTATTCAAACAGTTTATTCACCATCAACATTCTTGAGAATTAGTGTAGATGGACAACATCAACAACAAATGGGCTTTTAAGGTTAACATTCAAAATCTTTTCAGGAAAAGCCTGTATCTCCTTTTTCCACACTCTACTGGTATGTGTGGTAACAGGTCTCAAGCACGCGTGGTATTTCAGACATTCACTTGAGTAAAGCAACACATTTCTATCACAATTTTGCAGAGAAGTCCCCGCCTAGAGGTTAATGTTGGTAGTGGGTAGAGATTTCCTGTAAATGGTTTCTGAGAGCTTAGCTAAAATATAGTGTGCTGTGGTTGGAGTTCTCTCACTCATGTGATAGTCTGGTGAAATGTACTAAGGAGAGAATGAACAGATTCATTGGCTATGGATGTTGTGGGTGTTTTGTGAGAATGACTTTTAATGATTTCCCAGCACAGAAATTCACTCTACCCTTCTTCAAATTGCTGACCCCCTCCCCGGAATGAAAAACTTTTATCCCACAAGGGACAGTTTTCAGTGGAATGGAGTGATTTTCCCCCATGAAAGCCTAGGGGGGGAAAGCATTTAAAAGAGATAAAAGTCATAAAAGTTATGAATTCATTTTGGATATAAAACTTTACAGTTTTCCATTAAAATATAGTTTTATTGCTTTGAGAGTATATAGCATTTGAGCAGAGAAGAGTATTATTTGGCTATATCCTTTCCCCTCAGAGGAATAGGCATCAATTTTACTACACAATAGTCTTTAACTGTGTTACTGTTTTTGGCTGATACTGTAGGCCTATGTGTAGGGGGTATAATTACTCGAAGAGATTGAATGTCCCTGTCCTTTGTCTAAATGACACATTTAGTCAAAGCCAAGGGATTTTATAAGGTTAAATAGACATTTGTCAAAGAGAAGGGAAAGTTTACTTTAAAAAGAAATTCTACAAGGAATATATCTAAATTGTTTGTTGTGACACAGTGTGTAGCAGTACTTCCTATAACTTAATTAAATGGCATCTCTCAGCAAAGGTAGGCCAGGCCCAAACCCTGCAGACCCTTTTACCCTTGCTTCTAGTGAGCATGGACGGATTATGAACTTTCGGGCCCCTGGGCCCAGATGGATTAAGGGCCCCCCACTAATTGTCACAATTTGTTTGATGTGATTTCCTGTATTCTGGTGCATTTTGGGGATGGCCAATACTTTAATTCAATCAGATTCATAGCCTACATCCTGATGTGTTGATATTGAGGCAATGATTCCATGCAATGGCTTGGGCTTCAGGGCCCCCTGACCCCTTGGGCCCCTAGGCCTGGGCCCGGTAGGCCCGTGCAGTAATCCATCCCTGCTAGTGAGTGGATACTTAATTTGAAGCTAGACTTTATAAATCCATTAAAGGCCCAGTTTGACATATGTAGGTTTAAAACAATTGCTCAACATTTTTTGAGTGTAGCCAGTATGTGCTTGCTTACATATTTCCAGCAATAAATATAAATTCAAATACAAATTTGGGATTTTTTATGGATCATTGACTATATCTTTCCTGCCTGATAATGCCAGCCTCGGCGTGGATCTCCAACTGCTTGACATATCCACTTGGATGAAAGAACACCACCTACTGTTCTTTCCAGCCAAACAAACCATACAGTCCATCACAACATCAACATTAAAACTGACACCCTCTCTCTTGCACCTACCACCTACCTTGGTCATGATTAATGACCAGCTAACCTTCTCTGACCATGTTGCCCCTGTTGCCTGATCGTGCCGCTTCACACTATTCAATAAGGACAATCAGACCGTACCTGACCCAACACACCACTCAGCTCCTATGCAGGCCTTGGTTATCTCACGCCTTGACTACTGCAACGCCCTCCTCACGGGCCTTCCAGCTTGTGCGGTAAAACCGTTAGATGGTCCAGAACGTTGCAGCCCGTCTGGTCTTCAATCAACCAAAAAGGGCATATGCTACCCAGCTAGCTGCTCATTGAGCTCCACTAGTTATTGCATCAAATTCTTGCTAATACTTGCATACAAAGTGATTGCTGGGTTTGCACCCACTTATTTAAGTGCTCTCATAATGGGTCCTCCAAGGAACATCGTCTGGCACTGCCACCCCCACTGCAATCCAGACTATTTTCATCAGTGGTCCCCCAATGGTGGAATGATCTGCCAAGTGCCACCAGAGCAAGGGTGTCCCTCTGCTTCTGACACCCTGACACACCTGATGTAAATGTAATGGCTGAGCTGTGTTTCTCGCAGAACATAACTAAACTAAAAAGGCAAAGGAATGGATGACTTTATTCGATAGCAAATTATTCTTTAGTCAGCTAATTTTAGAAATAGCCAATAAGGTGGATTTGAGATATGGGCAAAATGAGCTGAAGCTCTTGGCATTTAAACATCAAATAGTATCTTTACTTTCAGTGCAAATATAACTTTGAAAAGCTGAAAAGATTACCTGAATCAATTGACTTCAGCCAAATTCGATCCAAAGCCTATTGCTTAATTCTTTAGAATACAATATTATCATCAAACAAAAACATACAATACCCCTTTAAGCTTATTTGTTGTTTTCGTGTAGCTTATTTGAGCTTATTACTGAGCAACTATAAAATAAATAAACATCCTGTAAAACAATAAATAAATAAGTAAGTAAGTAAGTTTTTCCAACATTTTTATTAGCAGGATACAGTCAGAAATCTAAGAAATTTTGATTATTTCAGTCAGTCACACATTTCCCAAAGCACAGCAAGGATAGATATGATCGGCAATAAAAGGTGATAATAAATATTTTGTATGAAGGCAAAATCACAGTAATCACAGTGTTTATTTTAATTGTTCACAAAAAATAACACCGAAGGTTAATAGTAAACATGATGTCTCAAGTGATGATCAAAAGTGTTTTGTTCTGTGGCATGGACAAACTCGAACTCAGGATAAATTCGGGCTGGCTTCCAACAGGTAAACAGAGTCACTAATGTTCCATTTCACAATGAAGACACAAGCAGATTGTCAATAAAACAGTTGGCCTGTTTCATTTAAAATGTTTTTGGTCAGGATCTGCCTGTACAAATGCAAACTCCTCCATAGGTGAGTTTGAGCCTGATATCCAGCAACTGCTTTGGCAGGTGTAAACTAAAACTGTTCCAAACTCCACAGCCAGATCCAAATGTGGGTCACACATGCAGAGTAAACTGACCAGAGCTGGCATAAGCTGGAATTCAAATGTTCTAGAACTTCCACAGTGACAGCATGGTGGAACAATCTGCTTTACATCCAAAGGTGGTTTGGAGATGAACAATGGTGAACTATTTCTACAGTATCTTAAAACCTGTTCAGGACATAGGGAGATCCTCTTCATGAAACCAGTGAACACTGCATCCCCATGTCGGGCCTCTGTTTTCTCATATCTCTCTTCTCCTCCTCCTCCTTCGCCTCCCAGGTCCATCGCAGTCGCGCCCTCTCGTTGCTCATACTCTCGCAGCAGCTCCTTAGCATGCTCCATGCCACTGTCCCACGCAAAGTCAGACTCCTCAACTACACTGACATAGAAGGGCTGAAACATTGGGCCCTTGAGCTGAGGGTCCTCCGTCGAGCTAATACTGAGGCTCTGTAGCTGACTGCTGACATCCGGAGCAGCTTCAGTAGAAAACACAGTGGCATTCTGTAAAGTCTGAGTCTTACTGGCAGTCCATGTTTCACCGCCATCTTCTTCCTCGCCCCAGTCATCTGCATCATCACACCAGTCAGTGCTAGCCATGGGCGCTTGCTGGACTGCTGGGTCCTCCGCCCTTAGCCCCTCTGTGGAGGACTTGATGTCTGACTCCAGGCACTGTGAGCGCAGGACCCTCCAGCTGTCAGATTTCCCATGACAGTCTGAGTTGGTGCAGGCAAATACATTTATGGTCCGATGATAGGGAGAGGCATCAAGAGGACAATATACCTGCACAACATGAGAAAGAGAAGAGCTGCACAGAGAACACCTTGGATACTCAAGAGATACAGCTGGGAGCAGGTCCGGTTCACCTCCGACCTTGTTGGTCAGAAATGTAGACAGGTTTCCCCTCTTATCATCAATGGCTCCGTCACGCAGTCCTATAAGTGGATTTTCGTGTGGTGTTGCCATAATAACTAGAAATTGTCATAGTAAATGGAGACCAACACGTGTTAACTTTTGTAGCTACAGTCAACGTGGTGTAGAGTAGAGTGGATCATTACGCAGACGCAATAATATTTGTCATCATTGTGCGCCTTTGTGTATGCCTGATGTCATCGATCTGCGACACACTTTTACACCAATCAAAAGTCGGGATTTTTCTTCCGTTAGAATGTGCGCTGGTCTGTGCAGGCTATTTTGTTAACGTTAGTTATTTTATTTCTTTGAATTTAACAGACTTTGAGGTTGCAGCTGTCAATAGGTATTTTCTTCAGTGTAAGACCACGAGGGCCTTGTACATTGATGCGTTTAAAACGGGAGGGTTTACAAAGAAAATTACAGTGCTGCGTTAGCTGTCCAGTTGGGTAACGTTAGTGCTAGTAGGTAACGTTAACGTCCAGTACTACTAAACAGTCTCTTGTTATCGTTCATCTATCGACACAACGTCTAGCACCATTTTATCTGAAATGTTAATATTGCGCCCCGACATGAACATTTTGACTGCATTTTATATTGTGTTTATCCGGATCTGTTGAACACCATCTCAGCAACACACTGCTAGCTGGCTAACGGAGTTAGCGCAGTATCAACCTCGCCTAGCTAGCTAACGTTACTTCACCATGAGCACGAAACGGGCCAATTGCGGAGGTATAGGAACTCATTCACCATCAAGTTCCAACTCAACAGGCAGTGGTGTCTGTCGCAAGCAGAGCACAGGCACTACTAATATGCAGTCAGGTGGCGGCTTCGCCTTTGAGCCGAAGGGCGAAAGAGCTGGATGCGAATCCAGTGTCTCCATATCGTCATTGAAAAACCGTCTCGCCCCAACCATCCGTAACACTCTCGCCGCTGCAGTGGACACACTTCTTGGTGAGATGGTTCTCGTGCTGACCGAGACGCAGCAAGATCTGGTGACTAAGGAGCAAGAAAACGAGAGACTCAAAGTACGACTTGAAGTGTCAGAAAGAGAGATGAAGACGTTACAAGATTGTTTGTGCAGCGCCCAGAAACTCATCGACCAACTCCAGGGTCCCTTTGGTGGGACCCCAAATTACGGGCAACAGTTTTATCCCACCTCTCCTCCGGGGTCTCTTAATCCTGGACTTGACCGGTCCCGAATGGGACATCGGATCCCGAACGGGCCCGATGCTCGTTGTTATGGTGTTGAACCAGATTACGGCGGTAACATGGGTGATGCTTCAATGGGATACGATTCCCGGGACGACTACAAGAACTGCCATCTGTCCATTCAAGCGGATGGTACCGTAACCAATCACATGTTTGACTCCATGACGGTAAACTCTCAAGGAATGTCATCAGAACTCCACAGACCAGGTAAGTAGCCCATCCTGCTTTTTTTTCTTTTCATTTCACACTTTTACAGATTTTATGATTACGCTCTAGATTAAATGAATAGATCTTATCATTTTAACTAGACGAAACACGAGTGGACTGTTTAAATGATGATTTAGATTTGTTTAGGTTTTCTGCCTTCGAGAGATGTGACCATTATGGCTTCCTAACCAGAAGCTGAAACGGGGAAAAAATGACTCGACCTAACTTTGTTATTGCTCTGCTCTAGATGTTGGGGTGGAGGTGAGGAGACACCCTGAGGGGCCTAGCCTGGGCCCCCTGCCCCCCTCTGGCCACCGGCTGACGGTGAAGGAGGAGCAGGGTCAGGCCTCGGGCCCACTGTGTCGCCGGGGAGGCCGGGAGCCAAGCGCTGGGGCCCCGGGAGGAGGCGCGCCTGAGACGGAGCAGACTGCTCAGAGCGTAGGCGAGCTGGGCTGCATCCACGTGGTGGAGGAGGAGGGCGGGAGTGGTGGTGGAGCTGCGCGACGCGGCTACCCGCAGACGCACCCACCTCCACCCGGTCCTCACAGTGAGGCCTCCACCAGCGCCGGCACACGGGGGCACGCCGGGCTGAGGAGCGCCCAGAAGACAACGCCGACCCGGGGGTCGCCTGGCACGGCAGCTGGGGGGCACGGAGGGAGCACGCCGGGCCGCTCGTCTCTCGGGGAGCGAAGTGAGGATGGGGTGGGGGCCGGCGCCGCTGGGGCGATGACAGGGACCGACGCGTCTGGCGGCGACCGTCCCCACCTGTGCCTGGAGTGCGGCAAGACGTTCCGGCTCATCTCCAGCCTGAAGAAGCACGTGCGCATCCACACGGGCGAGAAGCCGTACCCGTGCGCCGTGTGCGGCCGGCGCTTCCGCGAGTCGGGCGCACTCAAGACGCACCTGCGCATCCACACGGGCGAGAAGCCCTACGCCTGCTCAGAGTGCGGCACGCGCTTCCGCCACCTGGACGGCCTGCGCAAGCACCGGCGCACGCACACGGGCGAGAAGCCGTACGTGTGCGCCATCTGCGGCAAGCGCCTCAGCCGCCTGCAGCACCTCAAGCACCACCAGCGCATCCACACCGGCGAGCGGCCGTGCGTCTGCCCCTGCTGCCACTGCAGCTTCAAGGACCCCGCTAGCCTCCGCAAGCACCTCCGCACCAGCCACCCGGGGGACCCCGCCGCCGCTGCCCAGGACGGGTCGCTCAGCGGCGGGTTCAAGGAGGACCCCGAGGGGGGTGCTGGTGGTGGCGGAGGTGGTGGCGGGGGCAGTGGGGCAGGAGGGGAAGATGACCCTCTCCAGGGCTCCATTGGCTCGTCCCCGGGGGCGGCCATGCGGTTTGGGATGTGGGGCGAGGAGGAGGAGCAGGATGAGGAAGAGCAGCCGGTGGTGGACTGTGTGTAAGGGGACAGGCTTGGGCTCCGTACACACAAACACACACCTGCACTGATGTGCAGATATGTGTATGTGATGTCAAATTTGAATCAGTGGGCAGGCACCTTGTTCCATGTATGTATGTATGTATGTATGTATGTATGTGTATTTGTGTGTTTGTGAGCTTGCTTTAGTATTTATCATACATTAGCACCTTAATGATTGGGTCAGACTGTAAACTCTCCCAGTTATCTCCTGGGCCTTTGTATTAGCGGTAACATGGGTGGTTTATGACCGCCCACTAGGCATATTTCACCATCTGGGAGTGAAAATGTCACATAACTAGCTTCTTATTTTTCTTCTCAGTGAAATGTGTTATCATGCTCATCATAACCATCATGTTGTTTTCGTCCAGCTCAGTCATGGCTTTGTAAAAAAGATCTCAATGCAGATTGTAAATATGGTTATGTTCTCAGATTATCTGAGCAGGGGAGGTTTATGTTGTGGACATTTGCCAAATTTATGGAAGAGAAACGAAAAGGTGATTTCTGCCAAAGTATTTTTTAGTGTTGGCTTAAAAGCCGTGCAGTTGGGTCTCCCAACATTGTAAGCACAATAAATGTTAAACATTGAAAATTAATTCATGCCTTTCTTGTCAGCAGTTCAGACTGTAGATATTTGGTTAGAAACTGGCACAATTGTGTTTGTGCAATAATGTTAAAAGGGGGGGTCATGCTCCTGTAATTTAACAAACTTTGGAGCCACTGGCAATTAAGGCTGTTTTCATATTTAGTTAATTTTGCTGGTCCAAACTCGTGTGCAATTATTCCCCCCATTCTCTACCCCCTGGTCTCCTTTCACATGACATTTTTTGGCTGCGAACCAAGGTCGGTATATGTCACCGTTAGTAATGCACAGCTTTTATTTACCAATGTTGCTCGGCAACAGTACAAGGGAGAAAAAAAATGGAAAGCCTCACTCCATTTTTTTTCTCCTTCATTGAGATGCTTGGAGATACCAGTTGCTATGCATCATAATTTAGCATTTTGCCTTTACTTGGTACCTTTTCATTGAACAGTGATTTATTTACTCTGAACATTTACATCCATCAGTGGTCATCAATGGCAATTACTTCCCGGATTTAGATTTGCTGGACACACCAAATACAAATGTAGCCTAGACCCCTGTCTGGGATCCCTACATCCCACCCTAAACGAGGCGATCCAATAGCTGAAGTGAGCTCTTGTCTGCACCAAAATCTGTTGTGAGAAAGCAGCCTCAGTGTATGAATGAGTGATGTGAGGTGTGAATGCATCTGCAGAGAAATGCATTTATGAACATATGCATTTGTGTTCATGGTGAAGCTGTCATTTGCGTGTGTGTGTGTGTGTCTGCATTTTGTGATGCAGCCACTGCGAGTAATGTGCCTGTAAGTGTCCAAGAGATCAGTGTTCCTCTCCCTGTAAATTGCCTTAAACTCAATCCGGTTGTCTGGTACCTGCACATATAACCTACAAAACCATTTATTTACTTGACATTGGACCATCCTTTTAGTATCCCAAGCACCTTACCCCTGTCACATGGATTACCGATGCTGTTCTACTAATACACTTTTTCCAGACCTTATTCAACCTGCAGAATGCCGTTTTGACCACATTGTTTTGCTTTCCCTGCTGTGAGCAGATGAGCAGATTGCTTTCTTTTGATTGTCATCCTAAGTATTTGGCTCCATCTGCTGATTGACATGAAGGCATTGGCCTCTCCTGCTGGGTTTCTTCTATATGTTAGTATCATGTGGAAATGCATCACTCTGCATAATGATAAGCACCAACTTCATTTCAAGGGTTAACAGGGTGTATTTAACATTTAAGACCGTTTCTTCTGTGGGTGAATATATTGTACTATAATGCATACTCTTTCTTCACAAAAATAACTGCTATATGGGTAACTTTAGCCAAATGGAGGCATACATTTTTCTAGGTGTTTTTGGTCCATAATATAGCTACACATTGTTCATCGTAAAGTTGTGCTTTGGACTGGAGAGAAATGTAGCAGACAAAATTTATACAGGGTAATGTTTGAATCCATGGGTTAACATTCTTTAGTAAGTAATCATTGTTAAAGCAGCCATCAAAGTGCTTGCTTCAAGCTATTAGCTCACTGAAGTCTGATATGCATGGCATGTAAAATGTGTGAAACTTAGGCCTTTGCTATACTTTGATACCAAATGTTTGCCGTTACTAGTCATTTCACACTGTTAGTGTTGGACAGGCTGGACTGTTTTCTTTTATTATGATGCTTTCATAATGATTTGTTTTTAAAAGTGCATACATTTGAGCAGTAAAATCTAAAAAGCCATTGGTGGAATTTTTTATTCTGTATGAAAGTTACAAAATGTATAATGAACACACGCGCACACATGTGTTAGAACTTGTAATTCCCATCTAGACTGCCAGGATGCTTGCTCTTTTCTGGAACTAAAATTCCAAACTTTCTTCAGACCTATACCAAACTGATTATTTGCTTCTTAAGGACGCTACTTTGTGTATGTTTGTGAAGTGTATATTTGTGTGCATTTTAGGCAGTTCTAGTTAGCTCACTAGTTTTAGACCAAAAGGCCTTACCAATTTAAGTTGTTTATAGTAATCATATTGAGGATGGGTGCTAACCTAATCTGGCTGTCTGTCATCCATCAGAGTGATGAAATAAGAGAGAGAGGTCCCGACCATCTGATACATTGCGGCCGAGGTCTTGCCACAGGAAACCATTTTTATCTTGTTGCCTTTAAAATAAAATGATGTCAGTGTGACTAGGGGACAGTCAAATTTGACTGTTCTCTTCCCTGCCTGTAATGGCCTTAGAATGGAAATGATCACAGGCGAATTAGAGAAGTGTATAGTTTCTACATCCCATTTATTATACTCCATCCCCTGTCTATGAAGGAATACACCTGGAAAATGGATCAAGATGTTGGCCAGAGTGAACCCAATTATGCAAAATCAAAAAAATAGCTCAGCTGCAAAATCAGCCTTTTGTTTCCTATAAGGATTTCAGAGCAAGCTCTGAAACACCATGAGGAAAAACAAGCCACATTTTTTATTTTTTACATAAAAAACGTTGCCGACTTCACAAAACCATCTGAGAAAGTTGATGTAATTGATGAGTATGGTGTGGCTTCTGATGACACCACTAGGAGGCAGACAAGTTGCATGCATCATTAGTCCATGCCAATGGTATCGGAACTTGCTATTAGGCTGAAAGTGCCTGTTTCTAGTACAATTGTGGCGTCTAGTCCTAAACTAAAACAAAACTTAAATTAAAAAGGATTTTAATCTGGACTACAGGCTTAGTCCATGTATAGGAAACAGGACCCTAGGAGCTGAGTTGGGGAGAGGACATACGATTACATGCAACATCAATCAGTAGTGTCTGAAACTTGTGTTACACTGTACTACTGTGGCTGTCCAACAGTACAGTGGGGTGGCTTTGATGGAGGCATTGAACTTGATTTGACGTGCCTGGGTTTGAGATTTAGAACAGCTCTTGTCTTCGCCTAAACATTAGGCCCCAAAGGGATTTGACATTTTCTTCCAAAATAGTTTTCTGTTTCTCATAAAAGTGTTATGTATGGAAACTGCCTGCTCATCTACCAAGGGCAGGGACTGTGTCTTATTAGGAATATTTGTAGTGTAAATTAGTTAAAATAACTAAATAAAATAACAAATACTTGGTTGGCACAAAAATCATTAAACCACACACTCACACACAGACAGTAGAAGTAGTGTAGACCTAAAGACCAAGCCAGTCTTTCTCTCTCTCTCTCTCTCACACACACACACACACACAAACACTCAAAAACAAACACGTGCATACACACATTTGAGAAATAACTAAGGGCTCTTGCATGTGGATGGTTATTATGAGCCAGCTGCAGAAACTCCACACAAAGGTTGAGAGATGACGGAGATGGCTTGTGAGTCACAGGAAGTGACATACAGCCTGCTGCTATTCGGCTGGCACCCTCAGACCAACGTTATGGAAAAATAACAGTGGCAGTCAAAAGTCAAATAAACAAGAAATCAACGAGACCACAAACCAAAGAGAGACACAGGCAGAAATGTGCACATACACACTCCCTCAGACACACACACACACACACACAATTTCGCCCTTGCACTCTCTCAGCCATACCAGACACAGCAGCCCTACCCGGTGGTGACTGTGCCCACATGCCCAGCCAACTGTAATTACAGTCTGTGTGTGTGTGTGTGTGTGTGTGTGTGTGTGACGTCAGGCGTGACTCCTGTAGGTCTTCCCTTTCCAGCTCCTCTGCTCCAAATCATACACTCTCCGACACACACACGTCAAATCGGCACTCCACCCCAGACCAAAACACCTCAATCTCATCAGACAGTGTGCTATATACTAGGATACACTAACATACAGTATGAGTTTGTGCAGTGTCTGTTCAGGAAGCCATGTTTCAAATATTGTTTGAAAAAAGAAAATGTTTAGAAGAGGCAGTATAGAATTACAAGCATGGTGACATACTCTTGTGTGTCTGGCTGTATGCAGTGTTAAATTAGTCAGTCTGTCTCAATGAGCACAATTTTACGACCCAAGAACTAAGATCTATAAGAGTCTCAAGATCAAGTGTGTTGAATAAGACATTCAGTGAAGTTGTGCTTATAGGAAGGATTGTGGCATTATTGTTGTGAAAATGATAACAGTATGGTAGGCTTAGGAAACGTGTTTAGGACAAATTTACTTTTGTCTGCAAAATGAAAATAAGATTTAGTTGTCAAAATTAATTACTTTTTAAAATTACTTTTTAAAATTCACAACAGAGTTGTCCTTACAATTTCAGACGGAGTATAAAGGTGCTTTTGTGGATAATTGTTTCCTTAAGGGCTTTGATATGATACAGAGAATTAGGCTTATATCATACAATAGAAAGCACACACAAACACACACACACGCACACACACACACACACACACACACACACACACACACACACACACACACACACACACACTAACACACACACAATCCATGTGTAATCTATTGAAAACACATATTTTCACACAATCTTCTCACATTCATTCATCCACATCTCACCCTTACTGTATGTCTAACCCTGACACATAGCATGTCCAGCTGGCTGTGTTTGAAATGAAAAGGCTGTCTATTCTCAGGCCCAGTGGGTTTCTGGGTGCATGCCAGTACAGTAGCACCTCACAGACTCACAGTGAGCAACATTTACTGTTGAAACTTTTCGCACGTCTCTGTCAGCAGTCGTAGGCTGCCTGTTTACAATGTCAGGGCCAGGAGTTAGGGCATACACTGTGCATTTCAATTAAGTAGCCTTGTGGTGGGAGTAATTGAATCAGAATCAGAGTTTGTGTTTGTTTGCATGGCTTGGGTGTGTGTGTGGGTGAGAATGTTTGAGGGTTTTGAAGTTGTCATCACCTCCCCCAAACCTACCCACACACATGCATGTACACTTTAACTTCATGAGACCAGTTTGTGTCTATGCCTTTGCCTCTGACAGCACAAGGATGTTTTATTAGCGCTGGACTTTATAATCCTATAGGACTAAACAGCAACACACTGGTGCCCCCATTTAGACATCTCAAACCGTACCTCTGAATTCCACATTTGAGTGTGTGCACTAGTCCAGAGAGTACTGTCATAACTGATGTGACAGCTGTGTGTGTGAGACAGCCACTGATTTTTCTAGTTGACAAGTTTTTCGTAATAGTTGTTGACTAGTCGACTCGTCGCTTCTAGCTTTTGGCAGTGGGTGTTATATCATTAGATGATTATCCATGGCAGACATATTCTTATTGCTCTTTAATACAGCTGTACACAATTTACATTGTGACAATGGAACAGGTCTTATATGCAGGGAAGTACTTCCATACTTAAAAATGTCTAAACCTCTTAGTCTTTAGCCATTTTCTCCACAACTGGTGGGTGTGTGTGTGTGTGTGTGTTCATACATTCATATATGTGTGCATGCCATGTGGAAATAGTTTCTTGTGCCATGTGCCATCCTATGAGCTAATGTCCAAGCAACCTCTCGGCTAATATGACACCCAGTGAGTTTTGAGATCATTCAGGCAATAACCCTGGGCTGCCTGCCTCCGCCCATTTAAGTCCGCACACACCCACCCACCCACCGGTGAATCCATTGTCATCTTGCCTATTTTTAGGCCATGACTCGTGTTCTAACGCATGCATTTCCCTTCATCTTGACTTTGCTGTGCTGAATGCCAGTGCAGTTGGGGAAGGGGGTCAGGGTACTTTCACGACAAGTGTTCAGATGTGTTTGGAAATCAGTGTGGACACACTCACAGTGATTCCTACATTAACACAGAGATTTTTTGAATCAAGAGATTACATTTGTTCTGAAAGTTGCTTCAGGGCAGTGGGGGTCACGAGACAGTAAGGGAGGGGGTCGCTAGATGATTTTCAGGAGAAAAAAAATCTTAAAACCTTAGAAATAGCATATTTTAGCCATACTTGTAACAAAAGATAAAGAATAGTAGTTACATTTCAAATAAAAACCTTTCTTTTGTGGTATTATGCTTGTGTTTCGATAGCCCTATTAGTGTGTGTGTGTGTGTTGTTGCGTGCAATGTTTGTATACTTCTACCACCTCCAGGGATAGTGAGGGTTGCAAATCACTGGCATCGTTATTTTGGGGGTCGCGGGCTGAAAAGTTTGGGAACCCCTGCTTTAGGGTCAAAGTATCTGCTAAAGACTTACTGTACCCATGATCATAACCATAACATAAGTTATCAAGGCAGGAAAAAGACACCTGCCACTGTGTCAGCCTAGTGCACACTATGCAGTGTAGTTTAAGGCTAAAGGTAGATGATGACTGGCATTAAACCTGGTATACTTCGAAGGTCCAGGGAATAGGCCTACGACGCAGCAAGAGTAGTGGTATGGTGAGCGTAAAGCTTGAAGTACATTCAACAGGGGACAGTCGTGGCCCACTGGTTAGGGCTGCGGGCTTGAAACCGGAGGGTTGCCGGTTCGATTCCCGACAGTAGGAACGGCTGAAGTGCCCCTCACTGCTCCCTGAGCACTGCTGTAGGCAGCTCACTGCTCCAGTTAGTGTGTGCTTCACCTCACTGTGTGTGCTCTGTGTGTTCACTAATTCATGGATGGGATAAATGCAGGGACCAAATTCCTTGTATACGCAAGTATACTTGGCCGAGAAACCTGATTTACATTTACAAATATGACAAACAGAGGTGAGTGTTCCTGGCGTACTTTTAAATTCCAACATTTTTGTATAAAAATGGTCAATTATTTGCTATTAGCAATAAGGCACTTGCCACAAACATTTGCTTCTGCTTGACGAATTTGACTGGCTTTAGACTAATTTTACTTATCTTGTTTCATAGTATACCTCTCTGGTCTTTTGCACGGTACTTCATTTTACGGTGATACTGTCCCTATAAATATTTTTTCAGAGGGACAATGCAATGCAACACAAAGCAAATACAATGTGTGTGTGTGTGTGTGTAAGAGAGAGAGAGAGAGAGAGAGAGAGAGAGAGAGAGAGAGAGAATGTATGTGTGTGTGTGTGTGTGTATCTTGCCCGTGAAATATTTCCATGTGAGAAAGAATATATGTGTGCCAATGGGGCCACGTACATCTCTGTTCTGCTAATGTATGTATGTGCGTGTGTGTGTGCGTACGTGTTTGTGTGTGTGTGTGTGTGTGGTGCTTGTGAGTGTGTACATACAATCTCTCTCTCTCTCTCTTTCTCTCTCTGTGTATATTGGCAGTGGATGGCGCTGTGTGGCAGATGTATGAGACTCTGTGAACCTTCTCCAGGCTGATGCAGTCATTTCCTTAGCGACTGAAGTCAAACATTCTCACTTTACGCAGATGTAGTGACTCAGTTCTCCTCCCTCTCTAACACTTTTGCTGCTTTCCTTTGTCAGTGTTCTTCTGCCAGACTAATTTGCACCTTAACACTGGGGCTCCTCGCCCAAATTGTGCAACTGTCATCAGAAGGTAATTGGAAGGGGCCCACTCCAGTTTCAAACAAAAGAATAGTATCAAAATACCTATATTGTCAGGAAATGTCACTAATTTTACCTGAGCCTAATAATTTCCCCAATTATTTTTTTTTCATAAAGCTACAGGTTAGGCTACATTGTTTTACTGAGCTAAACGCAAATATTTAATATTTGAATTATTTTCTTGTTTTTGGGAATTGCCTGACATGGTCTTGTTTTGCTGTCCTTGACTATAGGCTACTTGAACCCCACAATTCATGTCACTATCATTATCTGAAGAAACCACAGTTGGACACATCCCGCAAGAAACGTATGCCTACAATCATGTCAAAGCCCACAGTC
>NC_055961.1:24648280-24653280 GCF_018492685.1 Alosa sapidissima
GATGGAATGAGTGTCTACCAAATTGTTTTTGGCAGGGAAGGTTTTGAAAAACAAAACACCAATTAAGAGTTAAAGCAGGGCCTAGAGTGTAAAGAGGGAATGTGTGTGTGTGTGTGTGTGTGTGTGTGTGTGTGTGTGTGTGTGTGTGTGTGTGTGTGTGTGTGTGTGTGTGTGTGTGTGTGTGTGTGTGTGTGCGTATGTATGCTTGTGTGTGTGTGTGTATGTGTGTAGGTGAGTGAGTATATTTGTGAAAGAGGCGTCTTTGCACTGCTCTTCCTTTTTTTTTGGAGAGGGCAATATTGAAACTCACACGCTCAAACAAACACCCTCATTTGCCCAGTTTAAAGTGCTTTTGCGGGGCTGGAAGTTGGTGGAGGGGGCAGTGTATATGGATGACTGTGTGTGTATGCGTGTGTGTGTATGTGTGTGTAGCACAGGGGAGAAGGAGGGGAGAGAGCAAGAAGAAAGAGCACAGTTATTTAAAGCCGGGTAGAGGAATGTGTTTGCTGGGTAGACTGAGTGCGGTAGAGAGTCAGTGAGCTAACTGCCTGCCTGTGGCTTTTCTCCCCCAACGGTGGGAGCTCGAGGGATTAGCCTCAGCTAAACGCTGAAAAACAATACCGCTAATCTCCACCTTTGAGATTGGGCTCCCCACCCTTATCACACCACCCAACATCCAACACAACAGCAGCCGCAACAGGGAGGGAAGAAACCGATATGCCTCTTAGCAATGTTAGTGCAGTCAAAGAGGAGTAATGAATTCTCTGTTTGTTTTTATAGCAAGTGGATCATTCCATCAAGACAAGATTTAAAGACTTGGAGATTTACAGTGGGCCCATACGCATCCCCATAAAGACTTTTATTTGCCACAGTACTTAGACCACTCTTGTTCTGGGCTATAAATGGAATCCTCTGTAGTTTAATGTGTGTGTTGGATGTTGCTGTAGGCAAAGCAAAACTAAGTGTTTTCATAGATACAAACCTGAGAAAGAATAGAAGAGGATGGTGGTGCTGAAAAATGGCACCAAGTAGACCACATGCCCAGGCGAGCGTCAGCAGACCTAAGTACTTTTAATCTTGCGTGTGCAATAGCATCATAAATCTACTTTTTTTTACAGTAGAGAGTGCCTAGCTAAGACGCATAATTACATTTATTACAGGAGGGAAAAAGGTCCCCACACCCCTATGGTGAGGATCAAGGTCTTTTTTTGGAGACTAATTGCCTCTGTGGAACACCAACAAAGCACAAACCCCTACCAGGCCACTGACTGGAGCCGGCACAGATATAGTCCGTATTGGGTCCAGGCCTGGCCCAAGCCTGGCCAGCATCCACTAGATCCTGCTGCGTCATGTACAGCGCTCCTACGCAAACTAATCACACATCTTTAACACCAACAAAGCTTCAACATTCAACACCTGCCCAGTAGCTGTTTGGAACACAGACCCTGGCACCAACCAGATCCTCATCACCAGATCCCACCAGGTCTTCTCACATACAGCCTAACAATCATGGGCTCAAGCCAAGCTCCGGCAACTGCGTTTGTCTTTACGGAGGGTAGCTGATCATTTAGAATCGCTTTGTGTGGTAAAATCACCCTTGTGTTTAGTCCTCAGAAATGGTCTTCTCAGTGTTTGTTGGGTGTGAGTTCTCAGGATAATGAAGTGCGTGGAGAGGGAGATGGGTCAGCCTGAGGGAGGAGGCAGAGAGGGCCAGTGTGACTCTCTGACTCACGGAGGACACTAATGAGTGATTTCCAGACGGTGTTTGTGGCGGAGGTGAAAAATTCTGAGGTTTGTTTGCCTGTGGGGACAGCAGGTGACATTTACAGAGGGGGCTGTTCGTCAGAAGAACAACAAATAAGCAGTCACTGCTGTGTGAGTCCTTCTGAAGTGCACAGTCCAGATGGAAAACACCTTTTCAGCTCCAAAAGCAGCACGTTCCACTTGTGTGAAATTAGAGTCTGTGGCCGAATAACAGTCTTATTCTTGACTGTGACACATAGAGACAGTTAGCTTCAGCGGTATTCATGGCTACAGTTATACAGTACAATTTAAAATGGACACTTTTATTTCGGTGCAGTATGCAATAGAATCATGGGCTTGACTTGAGAAACATTTAGAGATGTTTATTCTGATCTTGGTAATGGATATGTGAGCAGAAGTGCTAGCTACACTTTGTCCATTGAATGTATTTGTGGCTCATTTGACCAGTGAGACCTCCTCTTATCCAGTTGAATGAGGACAGAGAAAGTGTGACAAAGATGGAAATGATAGAGAGAGAGAGAAAGAGAGAGCGAGGCGGAGGAGAGCAAGGAGAGGCTGAGAAGCGAGAGGAATGAAAGACAGCACACGTACTGTAATCATCTCAGTTTAGCACTCTCAGCAGACTGTCACAAGGGCTGCCTCTGCACCTGCCTGTGCACAAATACCCAAAGGCCACCCTGGCTGTGACATCACAATCCCAGACGCTTGCCAGCATTCCGTCTGGCCTGCCAGGAATCTGTCATCAGTCTGGTGCACTAGGCCTCAGTTCTACTGTTGCCAAGGTTATGACAAGTTCGAGCCCCCCTCTGGGCTATGGAGGCAGCCTGGCATCAAGCAGCAAGTGATACAATGAAACAAGGGGGTGATATCATAATCACAGAATGCATTTGGATTTTATTGACGCATATGTCTATTTTTATGTTTTATTTATGTTAGTGTTGACATAGTATTGCTTTTATGAAAGAAAAGAGAGAGAGACAGAAAGTAAATATTGTGCATGGGCACAATGTGAGTGATTCTGATTAAGATAAACTTTGGATCAGGCATTGATTAGACAGAAGTCTTCAGGCTGTTCTTACGTTCCTACCAAATCACTTCCCATAGATACAGGTGTCTGATGTGTGTGTGTGTGTGTGTGTGTGTGTGTGTGTGTGTGTGTGTGTGTGTGTGTGTGTGTGTGTGTGTGTGTGTCTGTCTGTCTGTCTGTCTGTCTGTCTGTCAGGGGCAGCTGTGGCCTACTGGTTAGGGCTTCGTGCTTGTAACTGAAGGGTTGCCGGTTTGATCCCAGACCCAGTAGGGAAAATGTGGATGGAGGAAGTGGTTGAGCACTGCTCTCCCATGCCCACGTCCACGGCTGAAGTGCCCTTGAGCAGGGCACCTAAACCTCACTGCTCCCCGAGCGCCGCTGTAGCAGGCAGCTCACTGCTCCGGGTTAGTGTGTGCTTTACCTTACTGTGTGCTGTGTGTGTTTCACTAATTCACAGATTGGGATAAACACAGAGACCAAATTTCCCTCACGGGATCAAAAGAGTATAGATACTATACTTACTTACCGGTACAATACTGACTGTCTGTGGCTATCTGTCTGTCTCTGTGTGTGTGTTGGCTCAGTTTAGATTTTTATTCTCTTCTATTTTTGTTCTCTTCCTCTGTTGCATGCTTGCAGTTGCTCTTACAGTATGTAGTTCCTCTAATGTATCGAATCATTATTTGTTGAGTTTGGTGCTGATTATGAGTTTACGACAACTGGAATCATATCTTTCAGAATAGAAAAACTCCAAAAACTAAAACCTATATTTGGAGGATATATTTGGGACAAGGCTGCTAGAAACCTACTAGGTGCTATCTGAACAAACAAGATATTTAGTTGCTTTTACATTTGCATTGGCTCCTAACCTTGCCTTCACTTGTCTTAGTTCATGTCTAGTTAAAGATGCAGCCAACCATTCAGATATGGTTACGTGAAAAGATGTTGACACTTGAGCTGTACTTGCATAAACCAGAGATTAGAGACAAGGTTGTACATTCTGAAACTTGTCGTCTGATTTGTTGATAATGATGGAAGTGGTAGAACCATTGCTTTACCACAGCCTGGTACATGGAGTTTGATGATTTGAGATTCATATACCTTTAATACCCAGAGAATACCCAGGAATGAAAGTCTTGTTTCAGAGGTTACGGCTGAACTATTATGTGTGTGTGTTTGTGTATGTGTGTGTGTTTATGTGTGTGTGTGTGTGTGTGTGTCTGTGTGTGTGTGTGTGTGTGTGTGTGTGTGTGTGTGTGTGTGTGTGTGTGTGTGTGTGTGTGTGTGTGTGTGTCTGTCTGTCTGTGTGTATGTGTGTGTGTGTATGTGTGTGTGTGTGTGTCTGTGTGTGTGTGTGTGTCTGTGTGTGTGTGTGTGTGTGTGTGTGTGTGTGTGTGTGTGTGTGTGTGTGTGTACAGCCCCCCAAAGTGTCCCTCTTTGGGGTCACCATGGGCACTCTGTTCCCCTTGAGTGAGTTGGAAGTGTGGCAGACGGTTCTCAGGCGGGTGTATTTTTGAAAAGGCCCGTTATTATGTCATTTTCTCTGGGTTCCGCTGTTGGCGTCCCTGTCTGGCCTGCCCCCCTCTCCTCCCCCCTCCCCCCACCCCCCACCCCCTTCATCTCAACCCAACGCACACCTCCCTCGCTCAGTGTTACTGTGGTCACACCAGCGGGGCCTGGACAGGGCTATTTAAGGCTGAGGTTGGTTGGTGCGAGAGTTAAACGTCCAGCTCAGCAAAAGAGAATGCTGAATGCTCAGCTCTCCGCTGTTATCTCACTCTCTCACTGAGCTGTGGTCCAGGGTGCTTTTTGTTGGCTGCTACTGCCACCCACACAGACTAAGAAAAAAAAAGGCTGGCGATCTCACCATGATTTCATTACGCTGATTTGAATCACTTCCTGTAGTCCTTTCCCCCCCTGTAAAAACAACAAGAACACAGCACACAAGTAAACAAACAAACCAACACAAACTATTTATTTGGAACTATTGGTGACCCCAATTGCTTTCATACATTCTATAAACATTGTTTACATGTGTATTTCTGAGGCCTATGAACACTGTATGAATTGAAGGTTATGAATATAATGTGACATGATATGCTATTTGTGAGACTTTATTGATACAAATACTTGTACCTGCCACTACTATGTGAACTGCTCCATGACTGTGAGAACTGCACTTCTTCTTGTTGTAGCAGTTCTGTGTGTA
>NC_055961.1:24658280-24668280 GCF_018492685.1 Alosa sapidissima
TGTTTGTGTTGTCACAGTTCATCTGAGTGCTACCTCCAGTCTGGTTTTACACCTGACCCTCACGCCAGGCCTCTGAACTCCCCAAGTGTGTGTGTGTGTTTGTGCCTGTGTGTGTGTGTTTACAGAGCCACAGATAAACCTCCATCACCCGTTGTTGCCTGGAGCATAGCAACCTGTGCTTTCAAATTACTCTTTGTTTTCTGACAGGTGCAAACCTTTAAATGATTTCCTCATCATCACTGACTCATTGACAGGTGCCAGGCTCAAAGTTAGATGTGCAGATGCAGTCTATATACCTTATCTTATAGCTGAAACTGACATGCCCTGTGTCACTTGTTGCCTTAAACCATAAACCATCAGCAAGCACATTCTAGCACAGCACAGTATCTCTGCTGTGCTGGCGTTGCATAAGGAAAGTACACTGCTGCGCATGTTGATATTCACTCTGCCAGCAATGTGGATCTAGAGAAGTAGAGGTGGCCTTCACTAAAACTGTGGATTTTGGAGGAGTATGAGAGAGGAGCCGACCAAGGAGGTGTGCTGGATCTGTTGATGTTGGTGTAGAGTTTTTAGGACGTGCAGAGTCCCCCCCTGTTCGAGTTCTACCTGTTCCCATTTTCCAGCTTGGAGGCAAAAAAAAATAAGCCCGCTTGTAAATTTGGAGAAATTGCTCTCGCCCTCTCTCTCTCTCTCTCTCTCTCTCTCTCTCTCTCTCTCTCTCTCTCTATCTCTCTTCCTCTCTCTGTCTCTCTCTCCTTCCATCCCTTGCTATCTTAATGCATGTGCAGAGCCAGCGGGGTCATCATCAGAGGGCTTTGCACGAAGTCCTTCCAAAGGGCAAACAACAACAAAGCCTTTATAGCGATGCCAATGCTCAGTGCCAGGTCAAATAACTGGACGGGCATGGGTGATGCCCAAAATATTCAAGAGAGGTCCAAACGCTGTTGACTCTTCAATGTAGAGTTCCCGTTCGGAGCTGAAAAGGCAATGGAGAAGCTGTTGTTAAGCGGCCAGGCTGCTCTGTGGCCTTAGGGCATGTCGAGTGGCTTAGGGCACGTCGAGTGGCTTAGGGCATGTCGAGTTGTAAAACCGAGAAGGGTTAGCCCCTCAAGTCCCCTGTGTGTTTGGCTGTTTGTGTTCATGGTTTCCTACATAAGAGTTGTGTGCAGAGTGGTCAGCCTGCTGGACAACGCCACACAGTGACCTATCTGATGCTCGAAGATAGATGTGTGTTTTAGTCAGCAGGGGAATCATAGGTTTGATACACACATGTGAATAAAGCACTCTGCAGTCTTCTGTGCTCTCTTATTTATAAACACACACACACACACACACACACACACACACGTGCGTGCTAAGTTACCTGATTCTTCTTAGATTTTTCCACAGTCTGGTATGTGAGCAGAAATACTTTAACCCAACATATAATTTTAGTACCTTTAGTACCTGGGGGTTGAGGTTGTGTTTTAATAAGAGGCTGCTGGTGCTGTTCTGTGCTTGAGGGTTTGTGTTTTCCAATTATGGCCAAGGCTACAAACGCAGCAGCTCCAGAGTTGCTCAGCTCTGCAGGCTATTTTAACCAAATATGCACTTCAGCAGACGTTATAGTTCTGAATAAGGTGGCAGTGCCCCAGGGCACACCGCTCACACGTCTCCTTTCTTTCTAACTTTCTTTCTCTCTGTCTGTCATTTCTGTATTTATCCCCTTTTTTTTCTTTTTCACAGTTTCTACCTTCCCACCCTTCTCTTTCACAGACGAGCGTGGGTACTGTATGTACACACAGGTACATACACACGCACACACACACACACAGACACACGCAGACACTTTGGCTTTTCTTCAGGATATGGTCATGCGACACCATCAGAAGCCCTCCTCCTCTATGTCTGTGTTACCGCTCTTTTCCTATGTTGTCTTTGCTGTCTCCGTGGGCCCTGGGCTGGATAATCAAATTTGGAAAAGAGGTTATGCCTCACACCCCTTTCTGCCTCTCACCCTTTCTCTCTCTTTCTCAATCTCTCTCTCTCTCCTTCTCTCTCTCCCTCTTTCGATCTCTCGGTCTCTCTCTTTCGATCTCTCTCTCTTTCTTTCTCTCTTCCTCTTTCTCTCTCTCTGTCTCTCTCTCTATCTCTCTCTCTTTCTGTCTTTCTCTCACACACACACACACAGAGAAAAACACACACGTATGCAGACACAACCACACACTTGATCCCAGTCACACCGCCATTCTGCTTTCTATTTCAGTCGATCTTTTCTTAGTTGTTTTCTTCCCTCTCCTAGTCACTGTGTGTGCGCTTTCTTCCTCCTCTTCCTTTTTGCTTCCTGCCTTCTTTCTCTCTCTCTCAAATGTCTCAAATTGAGCCCTTTCTACTTTCCGTTTGTTCTTTTCCAGGGTTCTGGGTCATCTTTTACCATGACACTCTGTCCTTCCCCCGAGTACCCCCTGGTTTCTCAATTCAATTCAATTCAATTCAATTCAATTCAATGTGCTTTATTGGCATGACTGTTCAAGTTACAATATTGCCAAAGCATAAAATTTCTCTCCTTCTCTCTCCCCCTCTCTTCTTTATCCTTCTCCTGCTCTGTCATACTTCTTGCTCAGGGCTGTATGGGATATCTCAGTCCCTGGGCTGTTTTCTGTACAAACACTGCGCTGAGGAGTACCACCCAGCTGGCGATAACTCTGGCAGTCTTGACTCTGTCTAGTGTGTGTGTGTGTGTGTGTGGACACAGTGATGGTGTGGTCCTGCTTGCTAAATCTGGACCCTTAAACTCTACTTCTTGGACAGTGTGTGAGTGGTCAAAGACTAGGGTCAGTACTGCAGGGCCACTTGGAGAGTCCAAATCAGACACTCACATTCCGCCACTGTCAGACGGGGTGACATCATGGCTCCGGAATGGCCTGGAGCTGTAACAGACAGAAACAGTCTCAGGTGGCTCTGCCTGCTCTCTCCTCTGTGGGCTGCTTACACAATAGCCCTGGCACAGGGATGGACTGAATCAGACTGTCCCCGAGAGCAGAACAGACAAATTCACCAGAATATTAACGCAAGAGATTTATAAATCAAGTTAGTCTGTAAAATTCTGTTATTTTGTAGAGAGCCTGAACTTTTAAACCTGTTCCATGGCGAAATATCCCCAACTAGCAACCTTTGCCAGTGCTAGACCCCTTGCTGTAACTGCTTTCAACATTGGTGCTTTCGTCATTATTGAAAAAAGGACTTCTGTGAATCCTGATACAGGCTTGTTTTTGCAGGTTTTCACTCGGATAGAAGTTGAATAAAATGCATAGTACTTTGTATTTTCTTTCTTTCTTTCTTTCTTTCTTTCTTTCTTTCTTTCTTTTCTGCTTTATAGTCAACTCTTTTTTTCCTTTCTTTCCTACATTCTCTCTGTCTGCTGTTCTTTGTCACCCTTCTTCTCTTTCACCCCACTTTGTTTCCTTCCTTCCCTCTCTTCTTCTCTTCTTGGGTGTTGGATGGAGGTGACTTATCGTGCGTTATTACAGACTGGGAACAGACAAAGGAGAGACAGACATTGGTTCTGATGGAGCAGGGCCAGCAGTAATTGTTTCCGTGTGTGTGTCCCTGACGGAGCTCTGCGGTCAGGCCTCTGGAACTGCGCCGCGAGGCCTCTTGAGCTCCGCGGTGAGGCTCTCTCAGAGGCTGAGGCTGAAAGTGGCGAGAGGCTGCCGTCTGAACCAGCTTACTGCGGCTTGTGCCCGTTATAATCAAGATGGCGATAGAAGAGATACAGATGTGGATGAAACAGCAGAGTGGGGAAAGAGAGAGAGGAAGACGGAGAATGAGTCCAGCATAGCCAGCCACCCACACATAATCCTCTAAATCAACACCTAGTGTATCTGACCTGTGATTGAAGTAAGTAAACATCCTTATCACACAACCAGATAAGAGCCACAGCAAATCAGTCAGTTAGGGTTTATAAAAGATGGTATTAGGTTGAGGAAACATTACCATTTCCCGCTAATTAACCCAGGTTTATACATTATGCATTATACACAGGGCGGGCCATTCATGGGAATGCATTTCTTTTTTTCATTCTTCTTTTGAAATAAAACTTGGTCTGATTCATGGGTCTAATGGGCACTTTGTGGGCATGCCACAGATAGCTTGACACCGGTAACCACATGAAATGTAGTAATGTTTAATAAGTAATGTTTAATAAGCTGCAGTTAATACAGAGGTGTGGTCAGTATAACTTTTTTATTTTCATAAAACACGGTCATGCAGTTTCTACACGATGCAGCTAATACACGGGAAATCACTATAGTGACACAGCCACAGGACTGGGCTTTAACTGGTTCCTGTTGTGTACCTCCATGGGGGAGGGGTTCCATACACATATAGACTATACTCATAGTTCTAGGCCGACAACATGTCTGTGATGTTGGAATTACCCATCTATAGTAGTGCATTGAGAGCAGATCTTTTCCAGTGTGTGTGTGTGTGTGTGTGTGTGTGTGTGTGTGTGTGTACAGTATGTAATGTCATACTGGGTCCCCCTCTCTAATCTCCATCCTTCCTGTTTAGTCTTTTTCCCCTCCTCCTCGCTCTCATGTTTGTTTCTCCAGAGTGAGGGAGCGTGGGCCTCAGTGTGGGAAAAGCTCACCGACGCTGCCGTAGATGTGAACATTTTTCCTGCTTGTTTTACGAGTGCCCGGCTGCTGTGATTTTCAGGCTCTTTTTTCCATATTCCAGTAAAACGCTCTCATTCATTCGTAACAAAAGTCAAGGCCTGGTCCTCTCATTCGCCAACAACACCCTCCCCCCTGATTGGCCGAGCAGACATCTCTGTGATTCTGATTGGCTGGCTAAGCCATACTTTGCTGTACATCTACTGCTACTGCACTATACTGTACTGTGCTTAACTGTTTGCAAATGAATCCAAGTGCGTGTAATGTATGGATTGTAGAAAGCTCTTTATGTTCTGTGGCATCATATAGCAGGTATGAGTGGTGTTCACCATTTGAGTTGGAACATACTGTAGGTGGAAGAAGCAGCGTGAGAGGGAAGGATCCAGAAGGTTGTCATGGAATAGATCTTACATCAACTCCAGCACTGCTATGGTTCCAGCTGATTAAAATAATACGCTTGAGAGACCTAAATTCACTTTCACCCTACTCATAAAACGTTTAATAGATTCCATGATTTGCCTCAACACATGTTCTGATGACAATAAATTAGAACAAAGATGCAATGCATTTTGCCAGAGTTTTTCCATGATGAATAAGCCTGGCATTGTCATGCATTGTTACCACATTTACCATTTCCATAAAGAGCCTCATCTCGGACTGCCAGTACATCTGTATGGATCTGTACAGATATAATAACAGCATGAGATGTATATCCGGCGCTCAACACTCTTTAACTTATGAAATGCGTCTGACTGAGGGTTCTTGCTGAGCTCTGGCACAGCAAACCTTTAAGTTCTAAAACAACGTCCATAAACCAGTGTTATTGGTTGCCACGGTTCTTTATTAAAGCATTCTGGTTAACAAGCGATATCCTGCCGTGGAACACCTCCATCTCACGCACAGCTTCAAGAACCAGTTAGATTCTAGTTAAAATCACCTTAAATGTGCAAAAGGAAGTATTTGGTATTTTGGTCAGGATTGAATGTCCAGAAATATATCTCAGACGTCTTATTCCCTGTCTCATGATCAGTGGTGTAAAATGTGGTTGGTACTAGTTATATTTTTATTGACTATTGTGGCTTCTACACTCATTGCCATAAAAGGTGAAAACCTGCCTTATTGTACTTGTCAAAGTGCTCTCTTAATAATGAAAGTGGGGGTATTGAGCCGAGCAAAATGTAGGGGGAGTTTTAGGGTGAGTTCAAATGTCTGTTTGGTGATGCCAGATACCAGACCTAGGAGGTGAAATTGGCATGGTGACATGTGTCACAATTCCAAGCCCTAATTCGCCTCGTCACTCACATGCCAAGCTCCTGAAATAAAGCCGCCCTTCTTGACCCTTCGACTGCGCACAGACAAAAGATGGTCAAACCGCCATGCCGCACGCTCTGAGCCAAGCAGGGTAATGCTTCAGATCCTGCTGAAGTGGAGGCATGGACACGCCTGTGGCACTGACCAGAACGCCACAGCGTCACGGATACCAAAGGGCAACAGCGCAGCGTGAGGGCTGGTGGTGGGTGGAATGGCGTAGATTTCTCTAGAAGCTGTATGCTGCTCATCTTTACAGTGCAATAACACACTGGAGTGTATACCCACTTTCGCACATTTTCAACATACTGGATACACATACGTATAGCGCCATGGGCATACCCACTCTGTTGAAAACTGACAAAAGGATAATGCTCCTTGTTAGAAGAGCAAAGTTTCATAGTGCAATACCAGCCATTCAGGCAGGGCATCTGTATTGACACAGATACACTTATTATAAGTCAACGTATCATCGGAATGAGTTTGAGAAAAATTTTTTAAGGTAAAGGAGCTAGTCTGTGTTGTTTTAAAGGGCATGGCTGTGTTTTAAAGAAACAAATCATTAGGGTGTTGTGGTGCTGCTGTTGGGGTGACACTCCATGTTTCATGGCACTGAAATTTGCCCGCAGGTTTGACTGGCGCCGCCGCGTGACCCAGTGGTTAGATGCTCTGGTGGGGTGTTAACAGAGAGCAGATGTCTGCCAGTGGTGGGGCCCACGAGATGAGTGGTGGAGGATTTTTTCTCGGTTAGACTCCTGCTTGCTTTGGAGTTTTTTTTTTTTAACTTTGACTGTCAATGAACATCAATTAAAAAAATAATTAACCTACGTCTAATGTACTGTAGGTGTTCTTCTTCACTTTCTCTTTCACCCCTCCTATTTTGAAATTTGAATTTCAGAAGCTTTATTGGCATGAGAAAATAACTCTCTCTCTCTCTCTCTTTCTCTGGTTCTGTAAAGCACATTGAGGCAATGTGAATAATTAATGACGTGGTATGAATACAATAGAATTGGATAACCTTGACTGCAGTCTCACCCATCATATTTGAGTTGAAGCTGTGGACATGTAACATGGAGTTATATGGAGAAGTGGAATGCTTGGAAAACCTCATTATCAATTTTCTAACTGTGGAAAATTGGAAAATACAAACTATGTCTGTGTCCTGTCTTGAAAACTCTAGCAAAATGCCTGGAATATTCTTTAATTATGAGAAGTGCAGTTTTACCCATTTATGTTTTCTCTCTTTCTCTCTTCCTTCCCCCTAACCCCCCCCCCCCCCTCTCTCTCTCTCTCTCTCTCTCTCTCTCTCCAGTGGTGTGCCCTCTGACATGTCTGAACGGGGGTATGTGTGCATCGCGTACACACTGCCACTGCCCGCAGGGCTTCACGGGCCGCCTGTGCCAGTACCCCGTGCTGAACATGTCGGCGCGTGGCAACCAGCCGCCCGCCCTGCTGCCTGTGGGCGGAGTCGGGGCCACGGCGGGGGGAGGGGCCGGCAGCGAAGGCCAGAGCATGATGGACCTGGGCGGGCGTCATCAAATGACGCAGACCCACACCGTCCTCACCCTCCCACTGCTGCAGGGCACCGGGCACCACTCATCTGAAGGTAGGCCCAGACGTCACCAACCGTCCACTCCCGCACCACTCTAATGAAGCAGAAGCCTTGCTGTGTTGTTTTAAAGGGCAGGCCGTCACCAACCGTCCACTACGCACTATAATGGAGCAGAAGCCTTGCTGTGTTGTTTTAAAGGGCATGCGTATGGTTCCATGGGGCAGAAACAATGTGTCAGCGTTGCCATGCTTTTGTGTTATTCTACTGCCATTGCTTCTTGAATTATCATCATTCATACATATATTGTACACATTAAACACATACTGTAAGATTCATCACACCTATGCAACACAACAGAGGTGAACACTAAAATCAGTGTTGTTGGGTTATGATTTATTATTTCCATCTTTCTCCTCCTCACTGTACCTGTCTTCTCCTCTTTGCATCTCTGCCTGTCTTTGTCTCTGTCCAGTGCACGTTCGTGTCCACCACCCAACAGACACGTCGGTCATCATCCAGCCTCTGGATCAGCCAGATGGAAAGCCTCCTAAGACTGTGACACGCCTCCCCCCTCCCACACACAAGCCTAGGGGGCGCTGTTTTCAGGAGACAACTCCCAAACAAGCTGTGAGTTGACTCAGGTTTTCATAGTTCAGCTTGTTACACTCCCATTTGTCAGTTCTTTGATATTACATCAACCAATCATCAACAGTCACCTTACTTCATCTGAAATCTCTTTACTCGTACTTACTCTTACTACTATGCCACAGTTTTGGTCCACTAAATCTTTAAGCATTATGTGTCATCATTCAACCCACTGATGATGATGATGATGATGATGATAATAAGGATGATGATATTGTCACTTTAACAGAATTGGTGATAATCAGAAGAAGTTATGACCCAAAACTAGAATTCCCTATCCACATAACATAGATGTTACATGTTCACTAGATGTTGTATCCACATTACACAGATTTTACATGTTCACTAGATGTTGTATCCACATTACACAGATGTTACATGTTCACTAGATGTTGTATCCACATTATACAGATGTTACATGTTCACTAGATGTTGTATCCACATTACACAGATTTTACATGTTCACTAGATGTTGTATCCACATTACACATATGTTACATGTTCACTAGATGTTGTATCCACATTACACAGATGTTACATGTTCACTAGATGTTGTATCCACATTACACAGATGTTACATGTTCACTAGATGTTGTATCCACATTATACAGATGTTACATGTTCACTAGATGTTGTACCAGATGAGCTGACTAAACTGTGGTGTACTCTACTCTCCATTTTGTGTTGCAGTGTAGCAGTAACCCTTTGCCCGTGCTGACCAATCAGGAGGACTGCTGTGGAAGTGTGGGCAACTCATGGGGCCAGAACAAGTGTTACCAGTGCCCCAAACTACCATGTGCGTACAAGACACACCCTCACTTACTGTCTTACCTCTGCAGTCAAGAAGCAAGTACTGTACAGTGCCTTATGTACTTAAATACCTATTGAGTGTAGCCTATATTTCAATCTGCTGAATAGGGGGTTTTGGAAGTGTTTAGTTGGTTGTTTTCCCTAATTACTCAGTTACTTAGTTACTTCACATCACGTGTCCTGCAGAGTAACTTTGACGTCACTCTTTGAACCAGATAAAATATTTATATTGCCATTTCTACTGCCTTTTTTACACCTTTCTATATCTCTAGTGTTGTAGCTTTTATTGTGGTCTCCTTGCTGTTTTGAAGATTTGCTGTTTGGCAGAGAGCAATGTGTTCTGCTGAGCTTCAGTCCAGGTTCCGCTGCCCTCTGTGACTCTCTCTCTCTCTCGCTCCGCTTATCTTTCCATCTCTGTCTCTCTTTCTCTCTGCTACTCTTTCGCTCTGTCTCTCTTTCTCTCTCTATTTCTCTCAGTCTCTCTTTTTTTCTCTCTCTCTTTTTCTCTCTTTCAGCTCCAAATTTCTCTCTAAGCACTAAGTTGGCTAGAGAATCTCGCAGCAGATTTAATTTCATGCTCAGAGAAAACATTCTTCTTTTCCTCCTTCTTCCCCTTCTTCTTCTTCTTCTTCTTCTTCCTCCTCCTCATCCCTTCCTTCTGGTGGGCATGTCAATCTCCTCTACCTCATCTCCTAGAACCTGAGACAATGGCAGCTCTGTCAGATGTCATTGTAGGCTATCAGGTTATTTTTGTAAAAGCTCTTCTCCACATTCAGGAGTCCCCCGCACTCCCAAACTCTCTCTTTGCACTCCTGACGTCTGTCGCATAGCAACGTCGCTGTGTTTTTACGCGACACACCCTCTCTCGGCAATGAAGAAGACAAAAGCACGAATGGAAAATGTTCTCTTTGGCAAAAGAGTCTGGAAATTCGTTTAGAGAGGACGGACTCTCTCCAACGCCTCATGCTGGGCCTGGGATCCCAGGAGTCTAAGGCTTTCTCAGCAAATGAAACTTCGGAGAAGGCTTTTA
>NC_055961.1:24678280-24770780 GCF_018492685.1 Alosa sapidissima
ATGATACACACACACGTGCACAAACATGCAATACATGCTTATTTATTAGATAGGCAAAGGTGCCAATAATTGTGTTGCAATGAACTTTCTTTTTTGCCTTCTGTTCCCTCGCACACACACACACACACACACACACACACACACACACACACACACACACACACACACACACACACACACTACACACACACACACACACACTCAAACTCACACAGATGTGAATGAGTGCCAGAGAAGAGGTGTGTGTCTAAATGGTCGCTGCGACAACCTCCCAGGGACGTACCGCTGCCTCTGCAACGAGGGTTTCCTGCCCGAGGCCGACAGCAAGGGCTGCCGCGGTGAGCGTCGCATACTGATGACATCACACACATTTACCAGTATGGGCCCTAATTTAAAGGATTGGCAAAGTGCAAAGTCACTCTTTGAGCCAAGTGCATGAACAAAAGCTATCGTGTGGCATGAGGGAGCATTGAGCTGGCCAACCAATGTTTACGCTTAGGATCTTGGTCATGGCATTAAATTAGCAAATAGATTTTTCCTCATTATTAAATCAGCTTTAGTTAGACTTCAGACACTTTGCACTTTGTCCACCATTTCAATTAATGCCCCACAACTTTGGTTCTGTTGATGACTGATCTGAGTTTTGACTATCAAGTTTCCATTTGAAGATATGTTTAAGTACAATTCTGATAGATCCTAGGATACTGAAGTATTTTACTTATTATTTAAAATATCCAACAACTATGTGTGTAATTAGAGCTGCTGGCCTTCAGTCTTCTCGTATCCTTTCACACATCTTCTTCACAAGTTGTATACTGTATAGATGTGCAGTTGTGGACCTGCTTACTCTCCATATCAGCATCAGGTCTGTGACCTTTCTCTCTCTTCCTTTCTCTCTCTCTTCTGTGTGTGTGTGTTCTTTCATCTGCGTAGACATCAATGAGTGTGAGGACCGCCGCTTGTGTGCTAACGGCCACTGCCTGAACACAGAGGGCTCCTTCCAGTGCCAGTGTTACCCTGGTTACCAGCCCACCCAGGAGGGCAGCCACTGTGAGGGTGAGCTGGCCAGCTAACACTGTTAGCATTATTTGCTATAATAATAGTCTGTAACACAGCTAGTGTTTTTCCAGGCAGTAGAAATGGCCGCTAAAATCACAGGTGGTGACCAGGTAAACTTGATTAATGGCACCCACAGGTGAGAATATTTCTTCTGTTATTACAGGAAGACGTCCAGTCTTTTCATCTTTAGCTGAGTCATGAAGTGTTTTGATATGTAGGCAGTAAAAGCCTCTGAGGGGGAAAAATCTCATTGGCAGTTCTAAGAATTCCAGGACATGAAAAGAATTCTTTTGGAATGTCTTTTGCAACTTTCCAGGACTTTTCTGGAAATACTAGATATGTTTTCCTCTCCTGCTATTAGATTTTATGTGTTGACCTGAAATCTCTCTCTCTCTCTCTCTCTCTCTCTCTCTCTCTCACTCACTCACTATCCATCTCTCTCTCTCTCTCTCTCTCTCTCTCTCTCTCTCTCTCTCACTCACTCACTCACTATCCCTCTCTCTCTCTCTCTCTCTCTCTCTCTCTCTCACTCACTCACTCACTATTCCTCTCTCTCTCTCTCTCTCTCTCTCACTCACTCACTCACTATCCCTCTCTCTCTCTCTCTCTCTCTCTCTCTCTTTCTCTCAGACATTAACGAATGCGAGAGGGCAGCTAACTGCCAGAGAGGCCGCTGCATCAACATCCTGGGCTCATACCGTTGTGAGTGTGAGAAGGGCTTCATTCTTCGTGGACGCAGGTGTGAAGGTCAGTGGTAGGATACACCTCACCGTCAGCCCTGCTGACTGATTGATTGGTACGATTGGTAAGAAATAGTTGATTGATCAGTTGTGTGTTTAATCTGCTCTGCTCTCTGGTGGTAGAAAAGTACCCAGTCCAAACATTCCAGTCATTTGTGTAAGATGATATTGTAATATTGCCTGTATTGCTTTATCCTGGCTCCTTCCCTCTCTTTTCTTCTCTTCTCTTCCTTCTTCTCCTTCTTTCTTTCTTCTTCCTCCTCTTCCATCAGATATAAACGAGTGTGATGTGGACCGGAGTCTGTGCCAGCCCTTTGGCATGTGTGAGAACAGACAGGGCTCCTATGTGTGTGTGTGCAATCAGGGATACACTCTGTCTGAGGACAAACACAGCTGTGAAGGTACGCTGTATGGGCCTTCCCAGAGCACTGCCATAGGTCACGCCTCTGTTCTTCTGTTGTCTCAAATCATCTCTTTCCCAAAGTCTTTATGAAGTCTTGTGTATGTTGCATGGATTATGTTGAAACTGAAACTGTGTGCTGTTGTGTTGTGTATTTGTTTTATTGCAGCTGCAATGAAGTGTATTGTGTCTATGTGCTGTCTATGTGCATGTGTCTATGTTCTGTCTGTGTGCTATGCTAAGCTAAGCTATTCTATGCTATGCATTCTCCTGGGTTTTGCTGCACCCACTTCTCACTCACAGACATATTTCACAGACACCCACTTTTCACACAGCACCTGTTGTTACAGTATACTGGCTGGCTGTTTTGAACAATGGCATGTAGCTACTTTGAGAATATGTGCATTGAGGGAAGGTTAACAGTGAGTTTATGGTGGTTCCTGTGCAGCCATCGAGATCAACCTCGACAACAAGAAGGAGTGCTATCTGAACCTGGATGACACAGTGTTCTGTGACAGCGTCCTAGCAACCAATGTCACCAAACAGGAGTGTTGCTGTTCCATCGGTGTGGGATGGGGCGACCACTGTGAAATCTACCCGTGCCCAGTGTCTCATTCAGGTAAAACACCACACCTTCAGCATAACTCTGACAGCGTGAGGTGTGTGTGTGTGTGTGTGTGTGTGTGTGTGTGTGTGTGTGTGTGTGTGTGTGTGTGTAAGACCACTATGAGATCTACCCCAGTGCACCACAGCACACCTGCAGCATACCTCTCACAGATTGTGGTTTTAGATGTTATACATGTCATAAGCAGAGCCAACAGCCAGCTTTGCAGATGACTGACTAAATGTGGATGGATCAAATTCTCCCTCTCTCTCTCTCTCTCTCTCTCTCTCTCTCTCTCTCTCTCTCTCTCTCTTCTATCTCACATGCAGCTGAGTTCCATTCACTGTGTCCCGTGGGTCGAGGCTTTTACCATGAGGAGGGCATGACTGAGTACGGACTCTCTGTACACAGAGGTATTGCTGCCTGAAGATGATGGCAAACACATTTCAGTCTCGTTTTACATGGAAGTGAGGGCTGTAGTGCAATGGAATCAGATTTCAAATCCCATCCATAGTTATTTCAGCCATTTGTTTGCATGGTCTGTCTTTTACTTGTAATCCTTTACCCCCCCTCTCTCTTTTCCTTTGTGTGTGTGTGTGTGTGTGTCTTTCTGTATCTGCAGATATTGATGAGTGTGTGTTGTTTGCTGATGAGATCTGTAAGGAAGGCCGTTGCATGAACACACAGCCAGGCTATGAGTGTTACTGTCAGCAGGGATTCTACTACGATGGCAATCTCCTCGAGTGCATAGGTAACACACAAAGTCACACACCCACTCCCGCTGTCACATTTTTCATAACTTATCAATACATCTATTTATACAGAAATTGTTCTGTTGTCTCCTATATATAGTATTAAACTATATATTCAGTTGTGTTTTTTTATGCTTACAATGTCTCTTCAGTGAACAGCTATTTGATGTTTATAATACAGTTGGTTATTAGTTGACTTACTGTATTAATTAATTGATTGATTAATTTATTGATTGGTTCTGTCTCAGATGTGGATGAGTGTCATGATGAGTCCCTCTGCAGAAATGGACGCTGTGTTAACACACGAGGGTCATTCTACTGCAACTGCAACCGCCCTTATGCCCCGGACGCCAGCAACAAGAAGTGTGTGATCCCAACAGTCACAGGTGGTGTGTGTGTGTGTGTGTGTGTGTGTGTGTGTGTGTGTGTGTGTGTGTGTGTGTGTCTGTGCAGAATGCACATATTTCAGTTTTGTAACAATGTCATTCTCAATGGCGTGTCTCATTAACCGTGAAGAAGACTGCCATGCTGTAGACATTGTTTGCATGATAGTTCACAAGACTCCTGCACTTACACTCCACAAGCTGGAATCCGTCTTTGTTTGTCTTTATCTCCGCCCTGATCATCTGCACCCCTCCTGTGTTCATAGGTGTGAATGAGTGCCAGGATCCTGCCAACTGTAAGAGCGGCCAGTGTGTGGACACTCAGGACTCTTACTACTGCATCTGCACTCCACCATGGATCCTGGCCACCGACCGCAACAGCTGTGTCACACCAGAGGAGCAGGCCGGTGAGTGTGTGGTGGGATGCCGGTGTGAAGGATCATGGGATATGTAGTTCACTTTAAACTTTAATCACTGTAATTGAAATTCACTGTAGGCAAATATGGGTGAAAACAGTAAAAGTAAGTGTTAACGTAAGTGTTACAGAGACAATGAAACATGTTTAGTGATTATCTTTTAATTAGTTAGATGAATGTTTAAAGATGTCCTAGTTTTGTGATTCTTGCAGAGTTTTATAAATTATACTATATACATTTTGTAGACGAACAATAAACTAAACTAGCTTTAATATCACAAATGCACAACTTTGTAGTTTTAGCATTGTTATTTGCCATGGTTACTGAAAAAAGTGGTGTAGTTGTTATCTAGCTGCTCTGCAACAGCAGTGATTGAGACGTAGTAGTAGTAATAGTCTGTAGTGTGGCCTGAAAAATATCTGAAATGTAAACAAGCCAGTGCTTCCTGTGCCGTGTTCCAGTCTGTTCTGAAGCAGACTGTCTAGGTGTGCACCTCTTTGAGCCGGGCCCCAGGCGAGGCACTGACCCTCCTCTCTCTCTCTGTATTCGATTCCTCACTTTAGTAACGGGTCTGTCTGTGGTGCCCCTTGCAGATGTAGACGAGTGCCAGGACCCCTCGTACTGCAAGAACGGACGGTGTGAGAACACGCCCGGCTCCTTTCACTGTATATGCAATCAGCCGCTCACCTTCAGCGCTGCGCTCAAACAGTGCGTCTTCGACGGTGGGTATCCCTCCAGCCAATCGCGTTGTCTACGCCGCTTGGCCACCCGGCGCTCCTGCCACCCTCCCCAGGCAACCAATGAATGTGCTTGGCTGCATCTCTGGCTGCAACTCTCTTTACCTCCTGTGCTGCAGCTGCCTGAGAGCTTGCCGCCTTTAGCTGCTGATCTGTGTGCCTCAGTCACACACACACACACACACACACACACACACACACATACACACACACACACACACACACACACGCGCGCGCACACACACACACACACACACACACACACACACACACACGGACACGGACACACACACACAGATTTACGTGCAAGCATACAGTACACTCACATTGAAGCCCAAACACACACCGACACACACACATGGGCATGTAAACATACAACACCTCCTAAACATACACACCTTCAGTGTTCTGACACACACATTGGCAAGGAAGCAAGCATGCATGAATCCTCACGCATACCCACACAGCTACTTCTCATTACATGAACACATTATGGTCACATACAGACATAAACATAAATATACACATGGCAGGACATAAACATTGCTGTATAGATTTTACACACACATACACACACACACGCATGCACGCACGCACGCACCTCCGCACACACGCACGCACGCACGCACGCACACACATACACACACACAAACACATACAGTATACATACTAATAAACAAAGACAGACACTAGTGTAAAATAATTATGAGTAAATAACAGTCCCATGACCCTTCAACAAAATAAAAATAGAAATGCTCATCAATAGGATGGGAATTGTTATATCAATAGAACTGCAGTCTCTTAAAAAGCATGGGTAACCTCTGCTTTGTGCATTTCATGATGGCTGAATTTAAAGAAGTTAGTGTAGTGTCCAGCTTCACTACTGTAGACTTCTGTGTGCTACTACAGACTTTGAACTTTAGAGAGGTCAGTGTAGTGTCCTGCCATAGACCTCTGTGTGCTACTGGGCAATTCCACGCCAAACTGTCACATCCATAACGCCAGCTAAATACCATGGCATTGTGTTGGTGTTATAGATGTGACAGTTTTGCACGGAACTGCCCTACTACAGACCTTGAGCATTAGGTCATGGGGGAAGGGGGTCAGTGAAACCATCAAGAAACATAGTATCTTTCATGGCTTTTAACTTCACTGCAAGTAGGAAAGTAGCTTATTATTGTGGTCAGTTTGATCCATTTGGACAGTGTCTGACTCTAGACAGGTATCATGACACGACAGTGCTAACCTTTCCCTCTCTGCTCTCTCCCTCCCCTTCAGATCGGACGGCGGCCCATAAGGACGTGTGCTTCCAGGAAGTGGACGAGGGGCTGATCTGCAGCGTGCCCCGCAGTGGACACGTGGTCACCTACTCCGAGTGCTGCTGCCACTACGGCCGCGGCTGGGGGCCTGAGTGCCGCACCTGCCCCCGTAGGAACTCAGGTGAGCTCTCAGGCAGACGAGGCGCGGGAGGTGGGACACGTGCGGTATAGAAGCTCCTCCAGGAGCAGAGATTGAATGACTGTTAATGGACTCGTTTACAAGCATTTGTTCATATGCAATGTATGTTGGCTTCGCTGCTATCGGCAGTAACATCAACGTATAGGCCTGTATTCAAATCTTCATCTGTTCTACGGCTCTAATCATAATAGTCATGTGCTGCCCCCTGCTGTTATGAAGAAGCATTACATCTGCACCACATTGAATGAAGGCTGAGATCATGTGGTGAAGAATTAGTACTGCTTGTAACTGAATAGACAGGAATGCATTGGAATCAAGAATATAAATATAACGTTTTCTTTATAGCTTTTAAGGTACAGTCTGCTGTTCTGGCAAAAGGTTTTTGATATTTAAGCACACTATAGCCAATCACCATGACACACCTATTTTCCCTGCTGTTGAAGTAAGACTGGAGAAGCACATGGCTCAGTCCGAGAACTTCCTTTGTTTCCCACTTACAGAGCCAGGGCTATGTACAAGCACACAAACACAACGTGCTTCTTTAGAGCTCAGACAGAATGGACAGCTAAAAGACCACAAGGAGCAAAAGAATACACAAGCAGCGTATTGGATTAGTCACAGAACTGTACTTTAAACCAATGAAATGGTGAGACCGTATCCGTTTGTTTTTATATCGCTATTTGTAGTGCTCTTTAATCGGCTGTGTGAGATGCACTTGGACACAGAGTCTGATGGGGAAGGGGACTTCCAGGCTGTTTTTGCAAACTACAACCCAGGTGAGTCTTAGCAGCATGTGACAATGGCTAGTATGCATTGTAATCGTAGTACTATAAATAAATACTTTACAGTAATATATGAAATATATATATATATTAATATAATACAATATTGTACAGTAATATACAAATAAATGCTGTGCAATAATACAACATAATCATTGTTAATGGCTGATATATGCATGTTATATATATAGCAATGTTATACATACTTTATAAAGACAGAATATTATACCGGTAGTAATACATAGAGGTCTGGTCCTTTTCCTGCCTCTCTGTTCTCCCCTGTCTGTGCTCTGTCAGGTGGAGACAGCTCCGAGGAGGACTCAGATGAGTGTAGCTGTGCCAACGGCCGCTGTGTGCGCTCCTACCTGGGCACCATGTGTGAGTGCAACCCAGGCTTCCGGCGGGACCACTCACGCACGCGCTGCATTGGTATGCTTTACGCTTTCATTACACACACACACACACACACACACACACACACACACACACACACACACACACACACACACACACACACATTTGAAAGCATCCATACATGTCATTTTTAAATACACTGATTATTCTTTTGTAACAATCACAATATTACACAATATTACAAAGTATGATTAACCACATTTGAAGATTTCAATTTCAGATGCATTTTTAAAACTTAAAAAAATATTATCATAAATATTTATTTAAATAAATATCATGTGTTCTCTTATTGTAATGTATATTTGCACCTTCCTACCTGTCTTCTCCCCCTCTTCTTTCATTCCCTGTACTATCTCTCTCCATTTCTCCCTCTCTCTCTCTCTCTCTCTCTCTCTCTCTCTCTTTCTCTCTCTCTTTCTCTTCCTCTGTAGACATTGATGAGTGTGCAGAGAGAGGCCGTGTGAACCCATGTAAGAATGCACGTTGTGTCAACACCAGAGGGTCCTTCAAGTGCTACTGCAAACAAGGCTTTGTGCCCGCCACACGGAGACCCAACGTGTGTGTGCGACCGAGGGCCTTATAACATCACCTCACACACGCACACACACACACACACACACATACATACACATTCACACGCACACACACACACACACACACACACACACACACACACACACACACATACATACACATTCACACGCGCACACACACACACACACACACACACACACACACACACACACACACACACACACACACACACACACACACACACACACACACACACAGATCGCTACACTCCTGTATTTGTGTACCTATCATGTTGTCATAGGAATGTTCTCTTCTGGTCACATCCATGCAGGCCAACAGAGAGAGAGAGAAACAAACACACACAAACACAAACATGTATTTTCTCACACACACAAACAAACACTTCCTCCCTCTCTCTCATTGCCACGCACAACAAAATATTTTCACTGTCATGCTCATTCAAAAACAGACTCTTATTTACACTATCAATTACACACACATTCACAAATGGACAATTACATCCAAACACTCTCACACACACTCAACACATGTATACAAACCAAAACCCTCTCCCTGTGGTTTCACTTTTGCCGTTAGTGTTTTTCGTTCAACTGATTTAGTGTTCTTTTTTTCCTGTTTGTTTACACTTTTCAGTGCTATTGCATTTTGTTGACCTGGCCTCCAAGAGATTTGCACAAGTTTGAAACCATTAATTAAAATGTAATGAGGTTTCCTCTTGTTACGCCCATGTTTGGTGACCTTCTGTTGTATGTTTTATTTTATTTCTATTGCCTTGTCACTGAAGAGTCAGATGTAAGAAGCTGTTAGCTAGCACTTGTGGATAACACCAAAAAGTTCCGCTCCAGTCCTCGGTGTCAGTCGTTGGTTCCTGTTTTCTTTTGCCTTTCTGTATGGAATGAAAAAAGGATCTAAGGAAATAAAATGTAAAAAAGAATATGTTAGCTGACATCAATACAGTCTGTTCAGAAAAGTACAGTCGAGACAAGGTAGACAAGATTTCTTTAAAAAGCATACATGTCAATGTATTTTTGTAATTATTATTTTTCTAAGTTTTGTTGACTGTTCATCTTGCATATTGTTTACTATGATGTTAAAGGCAGCATTGGTATTAGCTTAGATGACTATGAACTGTCTGTAACCCACGTGTCATGTGATCACTGGTTGCAGATGATGTGTTTTATGTTCCAACATGTCATTCATGACACTCATATGTCAGTCTAGCGTAGGTCCCAGTGTGTAAATATTTAATAAATTAGTATGACGAGGTTTTACAACATGCCATCAATATAAAGCTTTTAGATCTTGATCCATTTTGTGTATATTGTGGGTCAAGGTTTGTGTCAGGCTCGCAGAGAAAATACTTGATATGATTGAAACATTGAAAATTCTTATTTTGATTTGATTCCTTCATTGCTAAGAGTTAGCTTTAAGAGTGGCCTAAAGCTTTTTTGACTTTATCTTCTATCTAAATGATCTAATGTTGCACTTGTTGGGATCAGATCCATGAGGATGATCTAGGAACAAATCAAATCAATTAACGACTCAGAAAGAGGGTGAAGTGTGAACGCATCATAATTTAATTGATGTTTACTGTAACTCCATCAGTGAGTGAAAATATGTATAAATGTCCCCACACCATCATGCAAATAATGAAATAGAGAAAACTGGCAATAAATAAAGTGAATGAAGTTAAACCCTAATGACCTATAGGCATTGTTTTCTTTTCATTGAAACTGTTTTCTTCATCTTCTTCGTGTGTATTCATCCATCGTTAGGAATGCCATGTTGGCATCACCTGGGGATAACAACCAGTGTCCATTTGCTGGTCATCCTGGACTTCCACCAACTTACAGTAGTTACCATCCCAACAATCTATTAACTGGGTTTAATGTGCATTCAGTGTGTTGATAGCAGAAACTCTGTTATGTTTCATGTTGGCCACTAGGTGGCAACAAAATCCATCTGAGACACCGAAATGACACTGATACTTAAGAAGATCTCTTCTATACAGTAGTTGCCACTGGTCTATGTGTTGATTCATGGGCAGTATCACATTTATTATATACAGTTAGCTCTGGATTCATTTTTGTAACCTGGGATATCTTTGTTCAATGTGATTTCTGCAAACTTAAAAAAGTTTTGCAAGTGTAACATAGTAAATGTGGTGAAAGATTCAACATATCTGTGCCCTATCGTGCCAGATAAATGACGTGCACAGTACTATAGTGGTCAAATCCACTCCAAAACTAAACTGAAATGTTGATCTATTTGGTATCTGGTGCTAAAAAGGACCTGTAGGTTTAGTTGCCCAGAGGTTGTGCGTAATGCTGATTGTCTGAGTTCACTATACTAGATGGAAACACAGATGAAATCACCCTGATATTAACCATAATCTCTTGTGTCTTTAATGTTTTCTCTCTGCAAATACAGAAAAGATGAAGAAAACTGCTTCCCGCAGCACTCCAGGAACCTCCTGCCATAAGGTGTGCAAACACTGGCAGGAGAAATCTCATTCAGTGTGACCATGATGGAAAACAGCAAGTCCAGTCCAATGACAATGATTTATTAGCTGTTGTAACCAGGTTTGGACACAATTAGAGCTGAGCTTTGTTTTATATCTGATGGTTTTATATTTTGATGGGACAGCTCTGCTGTCTTGAGCAGAAGAAGGGGCAGAACAGAGAGATGGCTTTTATCCCAAGACAATTAATGAACAGTTTGTCTCTAGAGAATTTTTAGCTTCCTGAAGAGTCTATGACCCCTGGAAAAAAACTTCTTCAGGATCAAAGTGGCTGTTAAATGTCTTCTTTAGAGCAGTTAGTCTTTAGAAAATAATTATTTTAGGAATATAAAATCAATCAAATCTTTACATTAAAGTCGCCTTCGCTAACTAGCCTATTTGATACATTAATTGACTTTAACAACCCATTAACATCACATTCAATCACTGATAAGCAAAAGGTTGATGCTTATGGTTTGTTGATCTCCCAATACATTAGTTTATGTAAACAAACTTTCAACATAACTATTTGCATTGAACCTCTTTAAGAACCAAAATAAATGCTAAATTAATGTTAACTTAGCTACTGCAGCAGTTAATTAAGATTTAGACTATCCAGACTCTGTTTAGTGTTGTGTACTGTAGAAAAACCCAGACGAACTTCCGGCAAATTTGAGATTTGGGTCTGGTGTCAACCAGGCTAATGTAGATGGGCAGTGGTTGGTTAAGTCCTTAGGCTAAAATCTCCAGGGGTTGCAGAAAGACAACAGGAACGTTTACTTCTCAAACATGGCAGCTCCTTCATCCTTTCCATCTTCTTCCATCACGTGTCATTCAAGTTCTCTTTTTCACTCTCACTCGTGTTCTGGTTGTTGTATCTCTCTCTCTATTTCTATTTCTTTCTCTCTCTTTCTCTCCGTCAGTGACAGGCAGACATGATTGGCTGCAGATGAGTGCTGTGTGTGGAAGGGAGATTAGTTATGAGCATAAACAGGACAGAGGCTCTCTTACCCCCCTCTCCCCCTCCCCACCCAATCCCATCCTGTTCCCTGCACTTAGAGGACAAGCTGACAGGGCCCACAGGGCTATAGCCATGTTCCCCCCGCAGGCCCAGAGAGCAGCCAGGCTTTGGTATGAGATGAGATTCAGAGCAGCTCCTATCAAGTAAGGGCTCTTCACAGAATGTTTGACTCACACACACAAGGAAAACAACAACTCAGGCAGTCTGGTGATAGAGAGCACTAATGAAGTTCAGTGTGGTTTAATGAAAATCTTGGACATGGAAATCATTTCCACATTCAATTTTGTAAACAAAAGCCAAGTCAACAATTCGGTGGAGACTTGTTGCCAAAACACCTGTGGGTGAGTTCTACAATCCTCCCTGAGGATCTTTCCACTAAAGGTTTTATACGTTACAGTGATGAGTCTATTGAATCCTTAGGGGGATTCTGACAGGATGTTTTTGCTGTTGTCATGGTACAAACGTCACCATCTTATTGCAGACAGACGTTAATGCAGCCATCAGAGATTACAAAGGAACCTTTTATAAATGTCGCCAAGACTTACAATACTATGTGATCTTCCAAAACAGAGCCAGTATAGCTCTAAAGCCGCCACAGACATCCTGACATCTAGCCAAAATATGTCACGGATTAGCAAACAATAATGCTGAGAGGAATCTTCCAGAATCATTTATTGACTTAGATTTTGTGAGTCCACTCTGGGAGGCCAAACCCTAATGTATTACCTACAGTGTGTGTTTGTGAATGTGTCTCCTCCTGTGTACCGTTACTGTGTGGGTCTACTATCCTGCGTGCTTCCTGAATCTGACAGAGAGAGACACATTTCTGAGGGGCTGGAATGTGATGATTCATTCAGTTTAGTGGCACACTGAATGAGACTTTTCATGTCTGCTTTACTTCAAAACAGAAGATTTGTTTCTCTCTCTTCCCCCCACCCTTCAAACATAAACTCTGAACAATGTATGGAAACAAGACAAGGTCCAGAGTATGCCTGGAGCTCTTTCAGTTATAGATAGCAAACCATTTTAGTAAAAAATGGTAGATATGTGAGAATTATGTAACAATGTGAAGATTAGATTTACTACAACCGTTTTAGGCATTTAAAATGTATGGGTAAGTTCATAAAACAAAGAGTGCCTAAATGTGCATTGTATTGCTAGACTGTCCAACACGAAAGGCAGCTGATGCATTTTCAGGTGAACATGGAGTTATTGTGCTCCTGCCAAAGGGACTTTCCAGGGGATTTAGACCTGTGTAAACAACAAGATGGCCACTTTCATTAAACAGGCCCTCAGACTGCCTGGTGTATCAAAGAAGGATTAAAAGTACAGAAGAAACATGACTGTGTGTGTGTGTGTGTGTGTGTGTGTGAGCATATGGCTACCCTTTTAGAGATTAATGCAGTCAGACAGATGTTGCGCAGACCTGTGCTGTGAAGGATAAGCAGTTGCTGGAGGTGATTTGATTTTCTTCATGAGGATTCAGGAACATAAGGATATCTCTCTCTCTCTTTCTTTCTGTGTGTGTGTGTGTGTGTGTGTGTGTGTGTGTGTGTGGATTGGTGACAGGGCAAATACAGTGTGATGTGATCTGAACTGAGGCAAATATCTTGATTCGGAGACAGACTGTGCAGGGACTCTTTCTCTCTCTCTGTCTGTCTTGTGTGTGATAGTGGCTTGGGATGCTTCATGTTGGGCTACACTCTACCAGAGCCATGTCATATAGGTCAGGCAGCTGTGCGATTGTGTGAGGCTGTGTGACTCTATGTATGCACATAGGCTCTATGTGTGTGTAGAACTGACCCTGTCACAGTAACTCAAATTTCAGCCTCAAGGAAAATAGCAGATGTTTTATGTAGCTATACACTAGTATGGGCACAGTCAACAGTCTGAATCCTGAAAATTGAATGTGAAACGTGACATAAAGACCAGAAATATATTCAAAAACCTTATGTATAAATACATATTTACATATTAAATATGTAAAGATGATTATCGGTAGGTTCATGAAGCCAATGGAAGTTGTACACAGAATTTCACACACAGAATTTCATTCCAGTGTATTGCATCGATCACCCTGATGCCCATACGAGGACAATCCCGGGGCCAGTCATGTGGAAAAGAGTACTAGATAAATGGAAGCAGATGGATCATAGCCTGGGTAGAGTGTGCTTACATTGTGAGGTCTTATTTTCTGAATATGCCCTCTTCCACAGCTATTTAGACATGCCATTGAATTCAGTGGTTGTATTTGTCCTACAGGCTATACTCACTGAATTACACCACATTTGAGGTTCTTGTGTGTGTTTCCATTTTAGTCTGTGTTTGTGTCTGTGTACTGTAGCTCTAGACCTTCCATGTGTGTGGACGGTAACTGTTGTGTCTGGACTAGGAGAGGGGACTGAAAGGGTGGAGACCTGGCCTTAATTTCCTCAGTGTCTCATTCAGGGCTTCAGCTTTTATTGAAAAAGCAGATTAACCTCTAACTCTCTTTTTTTCTCTGTGCCTCTCTTTCTCTGTTTAATAACCATTATTTTTCTGTGTCTTCTCACCTCCCAAACCAGGCCCCTTAAAACAAGACCAGTGAATTATCTGGAAGAGGAGAATATTAATGGATTGGAATAAAAACCTTGTATGGTAATAAACCATCCTACATTGCATGACGTGAAAAAGTCTGAAAATGGATTCAACTCTCATTAAATATTCATAGTGGTAAATGTAAACTGAAGCAACACCAATTGACAAACACAAATAAGCACTGTCAGGGATTCTAAACCCATATACTTTTTGTCACTTTCAGTGAATATCTCTTCACGATTCGCTACCTCTCCATTATGTGATTAGCCTACATTGTAAAAAAACACTGGTCTTCATACACAGCCCTGGCTCTGTGACTTGGAAACAAACAAAGTGGAGCAAGCTAGTCTCCCAAACATAGGGGAGTTTGGGGAGGGGATTGGTGAGTTCACGCTTTGGTGTTTTGTTGGTGTTTGGCTCAAATATTAACAGACATTACATCATCCAGAATTGCTGCCTGTACCTTTATTCACACAACTCTGTTCCCCACTAACATTTGAAACTACACAAACCTGTATGCTTTGTCCTGTAGTACTAGACAAAGGCCATATCCATAAACCAAAACTGAGATGTCTGTTTGATCTTGGGTTTGTTTCCATTACAAGAGTTAAGGCACGATCCAAAGGGCATGTTTAAATTAGTCATATGGAAACACAAACTTTCATATTTCACCTCTAAATGTGCTCACCTTTCTGCAAATATATTCTCTGTTTTAGTCAGCCATATCTGGCAAAGATAAATACCAGAGGAGTGTATTGACTCAAACACAGGGCAGGGAAAACAAAGCCTGTCTAATTTTAGACACCCTCTTGCTTGTCTTTATTATTCTCAGATTCTCTTTAAGCAGCCTGGGCCAACCAGACATGACCAAGGCACGAACCCTCCAGAATCACCCAGGCTGTATCCTCATTTACTATGGTCATAACAACCCCAAGTGCTTTTTCAGGATAAGGATGAAGTGGTCTTCAGCTCTTCATTCATCCTTTATATTGAATATCTTGAGGGCTACTTGATTATTCAGCATGGGCGAGTCAGTACACAATGCACCACATGATGTTTTGGGTTGGAATTTCTGGCTTTTAATACAAAACATACATAATAGATCCAAATCAAACCAAGATTCATGCACAGCCTGGTTAGGTGCAGGTAGATTGCAGGAACATACCTAAATAGCAAAAATAAGATCGCTCTACCGCACACTGTTGACTTTTACTCGATTTTATTCAGAGCGAACATACACAATTGATATGAAGTGTACCATTACAAAGCTGTTTCAAGTAACAATTACTTAAGTCCATTGTTCTAAGAAGTGGGACCTATAATGTTTTATACACTGGGCCATGTAAACACAGCTGTGGCATGCTTGAAAGCACATAAAATGTGTCAGCAGCTGTCTTAACAAAGTGAGAAATGACAGACCAGTGTGTTTGTGTCACTTTCTTACAGAGCCACCTTATATGACTTTCATAGAATCATCAAGTGCCCCTCATTATTGTACATTTAGATTAATCAACAGTAGTGTAAATATATTTGCATCAGAATGTGCTTCTTGGGTAAAGAACCCATGACCATGGTAGTTAGCACTGCCCTATACCAGCTAAGCCATAGGAAAAGCAGGCCTGTACTATACAAGACTACAACGTATCTAGCCATGTTGCTCAGTGACTTACACCAAATAAACGTCAGAAAACACTAGTTTATAGTCCTCCAGAATGCAAGCAAAATCTCCTGGGAGAAATGATGACCATTAGCTTCTGAAAACAGAGGCCTCAGAGCTGACCTCAGTATGAAAGTGCCTGAGGACCACCAGCTTCTACAGGATTCACTCCGCTGTATACTGCTCTGCTTCCTGTCAGCTTTTAAAAGACTCTTGAGTCTACTTGAGAATGTGGTAGAAACACTTCCTGTTTGATATTTTAGGAGGTGCTCTATACCTGCATTGTGACACGAGTTGTGACATTGAGACTACAGGTTGTAAAACTGAGCTAAGCCGTGTGTGAAGCATTAGCTTACTTATTAACTACGCAGGAGCATCAGACATCCTGTTAGCCTCTTCTGACAAATAGCAGCGTGTGCCCCTCAAGCGCAAACATACGCACACATATAGCCTATGTACATACACAGTCACACAGGCCCACTCAATCACACATGTAGAAGCAAGCTCTTACTAGCACACACACACACACACACACACACACAAACACACACACACACACACAAACACACAGTCACACATGTAGATTCTGATGTTCTTAAGAACACAAACACAAACAAAGAAGCACACAGGCACACACATTGCAATTACACTAGAAAGTCTTACTCACATGCATGCACACAAACACACAACCTTTACCTCTCCTCTCTCGCTGACAACATAAGCCTTTATGCTGAATATTGACAGGCCTGGTGGCTTTAGGACTTAAGGAAATTGCACTGTATGGTAACTTAATTAATTCTTGCTTGCCAACTGATATTTTACAATCAGTACAAGGTGATCAGACAGAATTGTCATCTTTTACAACCTCCCCTAAACCAAACCTAGTGTCAAAATTAGTAGCTCTGTTTGCAAAAATATGCTTTTCAAATACCCACCTTTGTGTGTTTGATAGCCAACAGAACTGAAACTGGAATTACAATTACACAACAAACATAAAATAATCACGATTTCACAGACGAACAGTCATTACATCCAACACTTGTTTTCTTTACCACATGAACAAACAAATGGTAAATCAGATTATAGTTTATAGAAACATAAAACATATTTTATTATCTCAATAATGACCATTAAATATAGCCTAGGCCTATTATTTAAACATTATGATTTTTCACGCTTGGTCTATTTTAAGGGCGAGCCTATCTGACCCGCCCCAACATGTGATTATAACAGCTTACTAAGCGATTCAGTAGAGCAAAATAAACAATAGTGACGTACGTCATTTAAGTGTCGGTTAATTGGCAATCAGTAGCCTATGCGTCTCCCCAATCATACCGGAGCCGCGGCAGATGCGTCCGACAGATTGTAAACAGGAGCGCGGAGCTGACGATGACCGCAATAAACAGAGTCCAAAGTGTAAAAAGCCTACACATAGGCACTAACACAGTAAAACGTCCATACTTCGTGTTGAATAGTACACAACTGAACAGCTTTTATCTCTAGGCTACAAATGCAAGCATTAAGAAGGTAACATATTAATATTGCTTTGATGCATTCAAAAATGCAAACTAGTATTTTCATTGTCAACGTGTTTTATATCAGCCTAACTATTTTCACTCATATTAATTGGCTAATTCAAATCTGAACTAAACATTTGGTAAATCTGACAGCTATTTGCATTTGTCAGACTTTTTCTGAACTGGACCGGCTAGCTTTAAAGCCTCAGTTGGGTTTGCCTTTCATACATGTGAGGTGTGTGTGCCGTTGGGGCCCAAGCTGCTGATTGAATGCCGTATATATAACTGGGGGCGCGGTAAACACGCGCACAAGGTGGCTGCAGGTCCTCACAGACGCCGGAGTTTGTACAGTTGGCCGAAGAACACATGCAGTATTTATGCGTGTTATGACAGGTGCATCTGGTTTCATTCGTCTCAGCGTAGGACCGTTGTTCCGTCGGCGCACCAAACCGCCTCCACATTAGGCGACGCGGCCGGACCAGGCCTGGGGATGAACAATAATTGTTTAATTTATAGTGTCAGAACCTCGCAAGACGTGCATATGCGGGCGAAGACAGTGTTATGAGAGCAGCAGGCCTACTAAGTTGAATCAATCGTGCTCACTCCGATTTTTAAGGACCGCTATGTCTGGACATTACAGGTTACAGGTGATACCATGAATGAATCGGGATGGACTGGCGGGAATGGTGTCCCCCCAAAAATTACCATCGTTAGAGACTTTCTCAAAGAACTTGAGGATTTACATCCTAAGGTAAGTCTGAATATCAGGCAATGCAACCATTGTCTATCTTTGATTTGGTTGAGCTGTTTATTCAAGCAATATCCATCTTTTAACGTCACACAGACAGACTATGAAAACATTCATGTTTTTCCTTATGCAGCTGGGGAAATACTCATAATTATTTGGTCCAATCAAAACATTAATCATGGTCTTAGATTTATTCTACTACTGAAGGCTACTTACTGTTTGTAGGTGCAGGCAAGTTCAGTTGTCTTTTTTGTTTTGCAAAAAAGAGGTGACAGGGTTGTGATGGGGTCGTCAGACATATGGGGACCTCTCTATAGGGAGGAAGGGAGTTCACATTGTAGGACTGCAAACACGGAGGTGTAAGAGAGCATAGAAGCAAGTGTTTCTCTCTTCATTTAGGCTATAGAACCATTTGGATAATCCTCAAATTGAATCATTAAATTTGTCCGTCTATAGGTAACCACCTTGCATAGTAAGAATTCCTGATGCACCTGCATTTATTATTTTTTAATGAGGACTTGTCTAGTGCATAGACAAAATTGCACAGATGGGTAGAAAAATAGAGATTTGGTTGCCTTTATCTGTACCTCTTATAGCAGAGAACCAATCCTCCTCTTGCCCATTATAGGTGCGTTTCCCTCACACGCGTTGACTTATAGCTGAACTTATCTCAGGACGTATCCCTATCTGTAAATACGTTGTCGGCTCCGTATCCGAGTCAACACAGGGGCAGTACATCAAACACAGAGAGCAAACTCACAGGTTTCGTATACTTAATGAGTTTCTCAGGGCACGCCAGATCCAGGGGGTCATCGCCACAGGCTTTTCACGTGTCCTCCAAACCAGATAAGGCTTAGAAACAGCAGCCAGAAAGACACAGAGCATTTCTATTTCTATATGACGGTCAGTGAGACACTGTAAATCACACTACAGTCTGGGGCACTTCTAAAAAACCTGGCTCAGCTTAAAAGGGCTCCGCCAGACTGAATTATTTTATTATTGCAGTCCTCTGTGTAGGTGTCAGAAGGACTAATGGAGAGATATGAGCCTATTGGCAAGCTAGCTGCATGTCCACAAATTAGGCAACTGTCAGTGAGTGAGCAGATCTGTTGAATTAGTAATAAGTTATTGATTTACATTAATTATGTAAATTCTATCACCTAAATTGTAGCTCTATTCCGCAGAACGAGTTAGATAGCTGTTTAGTTGGGAATGCATGCATTATGTTAAAATGTCAAGTAGAACATACATTGTGCTATACTGTATGGCATTTCAGTGACTTAATCTCCCCTCTTTGCGACTTTTAGATCATTTAAAACTCCCTTTCTGCCTTAAAGCTTGCCTCTTCCTCCAGCCTCGAGAGAAAAATGATTGCATCTCCTTGCTCCTGTCCTGTTCCTCTGACAACATGAACTACACATGCTTCTCTGAAGCAAGCAACGTGACTACGGATCCTCTGGGGGGACACCAGGTGTGGGAGGTGGTCCTCATCGTCCTCATCACTGGCCCTCTCTCCCTCATCACCATCCTGGGCAACCTGCTAGTGGTCATCTCCTTCCGGGTCAACGCCCAGCTTCGCACCACCAACAACTACTATCTACTCAGCCTTGCGGTGGCTGACCTCATACTGGGCATGGTGTCCATGAACCTCTACACGGCGTACATCATCACGGGCCGCTGGACACTGGGCCACGTGGCGTGCGACATCTGGCTCGCCGTGGATTACGTCTCCAGCAACGCCTCCGTCATGAACCTACTGGTCATCAGTTTCGATCGGTACTTTTCGGTCACGCGGCCCCTGACCTACCGGGCCAAAAGGACGCCAAAGCGAGCCAGGCTGCTGATCGCCCTGGCGTGGAGCGTCTCGTTCATCCTCTGGGGCCCGGCCATCTTGTTCTGGCCCTACATGGTTGGCCGTCCGCCAGGGGATGATCAGGACTGCTCCATACCTTTCTTCAAGGTGCCGCTGCTCACGTTCGGGACTGCCATCGCCGCTTTCTACCTGCCCGTCTGCATCATGGCCATCCTGTACTGGAGGATTTACTGGGAGATCGAGAACCGGTCCAAGGGGCTCTCCATGCTGCTGGGACAGAATGGAGGCGCGGGGACCCCCAACAGTTCGGACCTGCCGTCAGTGTACCCCGACAGCGCACAGAGCAGCTTGAGGGCCCACAGGGTGCCCCAGACGCCTGCAAGGACCAGGAGGAGCCAGAAGAGGCAGGTGGGCTGCTTCCCAAAGACTGCGAGAGCTCAGCAACTCAGCACGGGGAAAAAGGTGGCAGCCATTTTGGAGCTGGCATCCCAGAGATGTGAGGGCAGTTTCCAGGAAGGGTACAGCCGCAATAGCTGGAGTGGCGACAACGAAGAGGAAGAAGAGGAAGATGACGCCATTGGGTCGACGTCTACTGAAGAGGAACTGGAACAGGAGATCAAAGGGTCGAACACCACAGCCACCATCAAGCTGAAGCATCTACATGAAGCATCAGATGGCAATCGGGACATTAAGATTTCACCCCGAGCAACCGTGGAGGGACCGTCCACCGCAGCTGGAGGGTCAAGCATGCGGTCCTCCCTCAACGGGCCTAAACACAAGGACCCAGGGCCTTTGAAGCAACAGAAGGGAAAAAGGCGACGCAACATGATCATTAGGGAGAAGAAGGCAGCTCGAACACTGAGTGCTATCCTGCTAGCATTCATTCTGACCTGGACGCCATACAATGTTATGGTGCTGGCCTCCATGTCCTACTGTGTGCCAGACAAGCTGTGGCAGCTAGGCTACTGGCTGTGCTACGTCAACAGCACCGTGAACCCCATGTGTTACGCCCTTTGCAACAAGTCCTTCCGCAGCACCTTTAAGTCACTGCTGCTCTGCCGTCAGACTGACCGCAAGACCTGGGACGCCAGTCGACGCAGTCACCACATGTCTGCCAGGATGCAGTCTTGCAGTACTGTATGAGCACTCACACACACACACACACACACACACACACACACACACACACACACAGGGGTTTCAAGAGAGACTTAAGAGTTAAGATTTCCAAATCTGTCAAAGTATCTTTTTAACTTATGCTCCGATGCAAAAGTATTGTATATCTCATATCAACCAGCAAAATGTATTTTTTACAATGGCTGACATAAGCCAGCATTGTTGGCTAAATATACTGTCAATAGTAGTTTACACATACTGGATTGTTCCAGGCCACTGGTCAAAAATGATAGGAATTAGAAAAGGCCCCTAGAGTTAGTTTCTTTGTATATAAACTCCACCTTTATTACATTAATTTCTGCCTCCGTAAATCTGTCACATAAAAGAAATTTTACTTTTAAAAGACCATAAACATATATTCATGTTTATTATTCACATTAACCTATAAGATACTTTCTGCCATTTCTTACAGATCAACTGTGCATTTCTAAACAACTAGGACCCTGATGTAAATTTGCCCAACAATGAGAATGCTGTTTAGTTCATATGTTAGTCTTCAGACTTTGCCCATCTTTTAAATTAGGGCCCCTACTGCTAATAGTAAAAAAGTCAATGTAATTTATGGGCCAAATTGCCATTTAAGAACTGTAAAGAAACAGTCATCCTAAAGGATGTTGTCTGTTGTAATTGGTAATGTACCGGTAGTATATTGGTAATATACATGCAACAAATTTGTACAGGAGCTCCACGAATGCTGATTGAAATATGGTTGGGTTGCAGTTTGAAAACAGGTATTGCAGTTTGGAGCCCTTGGTTCTGCTGTGATTGCGGAAATAGACGGCATCTTAGTGTTCTGCACCAGCATCATGTGTTTTCTGAATCTATGACGTTGTGCAGTGCACATCATCAGTGATATCAAGGCTAATTTGTGCAAAAGAAGAACTCACGACGCTCCTGGTGTTAATCTAATAAAAGAGAAAACTCTACTTGCAGTAAAGTGGGAGAAATTACCTGAGAAGCCACACAGCAGACAACACTGGTCAGGTCATCTTGTGAGCACTTGAGGTGAATAAAAAGATTAGATACTTTGTTCAAGGACTGTAATGTATTTGAAGAGGCAGTTGGCAAGTGGCTGAGCCAGTGGTTCATTTCTGACTTTCTCCTACCACTCCAAGTAGGCCTACTTAGCCTACACAGCACAATTATGAGTGCTTCAAATCCACTTTAAGATTTAACACTTGCCTAAACCAGCGTGTCTCTCGATGTGTAACAATCCTTGCTCCCTCCTTTCCTCTTCTTTTCTTCCCTGTTTGTTTTGACTTTCCGCCAACTGTAAAAGTCAGAGGAAGTTGGTTTAGTTTATGGCCTGTTTATGGAGACTGTATGTGCGTGAGCCTTAATGCTCGCGTGCCCCAGAGCTGCATGTCACGTTTAGCACATCACATAAAGAATTTCTCCCATTATCCCAAGCACTGCCCATGATGTTTATGATGTATTGTGGACAAGGTCCTTTTCAAATCTCACCGCTGGGTCTCTCAACTGCAGGGGTGTCATGCAAACATCTAGTCAAGTCGAGTCAATTTATTTTTTATAGCACATTTAAAAGCAACAGCATTGCACCAAAGTGAATCTATGCAGTAGCTGTGTATGGTACAAATGGCTTTCATTTTCAATAAGGTCTCAAGATGGGGTTGTCTTCTGTTGTCAAAATTATTTTTGTGCAATTAAAAAAATGCAGTTCATTCACATCAGGGACTATGCCAAGTCTTGGGTGCAGGACTGAACCTCAGGATTCTAGCCACGAAATCAATGCATTTCCCATATTTCCCTTTTTTGCCCCTGGAATACAATGAATACAACTGTCTTTTGTTGTTTTCAAATGTTGTCAGCCCCACGTTTTTAAAAAAAAAAAACACTAACGAAACATACTCAGTGCCAAGAATTTATTTGAATATTCTTTGAAAAAAAAAAAAAAAATGTACCATAAAAACAAAACATTCCATAAAGAAAACCAAACACACCCTAAAAATGTTTAACACCAACCTAGTAAATAGATGGGGAAAAAAGCTCAAATAAACAATCAGATGTATATCCATGGCCACTGCTTCTAAAAACAAATACAAATAAGAAACAAAACCAATGCATACATGTTTTTAATGCTTTAATATGGTTAGTTGGCTATTGATATAACATGACAGTTACGCTAAATTATATTACACAATGCACCAATACCTCAGTTACCCCTGCAGTGACTATACCTTAAAATGCAAATGTGGATTGTACTTGTGGTTATGAATCTACATAACTAATCCAGGACCTTTGCTGATTCTGACACACATACGGCCACTATCTACCATATATGTCCCATCAAAGGTTCAGAGTTGTGCAAACTCTGGGCGACTGCAGTGGAGCTGGAGGACTCTGCACACTGATGGATGTTAACACTCTCTGTGTTGCTCTAGTACTAATGCTATTGTCTTTCTTTATTACTGTATTTAAAACCTGGCCAAGAAATCCAGACAACTGTGTGAATAGTGGTTAGAGAGATTCTGAGAGATAAATAAATGTAAAAAAAATCAACTTGGATAATGTTCTTTCTAAACTGTAAATGTACCAGACCAAATACATTTTTATAAAAATATGCTGAGTAACTAGTTTAAGGATGCGTGTTTGATCTCCCATGAAATATTATTTAACTTAAAATAACTACAGGCTTTTGCTGTTGACATTATGGTTTGATCTGTGATCAAATCAGTTTTCCCCCTCCAAAATCACCTCAATTTTAAAATGACAATTTATTCAATCCACAGTGAGTAATTTCATCCAAAAGACAAGAAAGCCTCCAGGGCGGACCAGAAAGGGATTAGAATGGGGCTCTAAGCCAATCTACTCTTTCTCCAGCCTCGTGATCCAGTTCAATGCTACACAGCTACACATAAAGTCAAGTCTGCCATAGGCTGGACACCAAGGCTGTGATGGCCCTCTACTGGCGAAGCTGCGTAAACAGACCACTCACAAACCAAACTATGGACGGGACAGAGGTTCTCCTAATGGACATCCTGGCCAGATAACTGCTAATGTTCAATCAAAAAGTGCACCACCATGGTGAGAGGAGTGATCTTACTGCAAGACTGGATGATAATGATTGAGAATGATTTTTAGCAGTGTTAAAGACAAGTCTCAAAGTCCACAATTCTAAACGGTTATCATATGTGTCGATACATAAATAGCCAAATCCTCTTCAGCTCATACCCCTCTTATAATTGAACTCGCCCTAACCTTTACACCGACATGTCAGTGAAAATTCCTGCTAATTAAGTTACAGTACATCCAGGCAAGTGCTCAGAGCCCTTTCCCCCACCCACCCCAAGACATCTACCTTTCAAAACAGGTTGACCTAACTTACACATTAAACTGCGCACCAGATCATAACGTATTATCAGATATTGTCACACTGACAGCTCACAAAAATTAAGCAGTCAGACAGCAATTTGGGGCAAGTAACTGTTTTCAAATTCAGACGCGTTCAACGTTACTGCTATAGTCACACATCATCCTGCATTACAGGAGACAAGTTTTGGGCCAGTTTATGATCATTGCCTTTCCTTGTCACACTACAAAGGAAAGCCACAAGGTGGCATTTGGGAATCTACACACACACACACGCAAAACAGCCAATTTACTTGTTGTGATGCCTCCCTTTAGCTTTAGCCAGTTTACTCAGAGTCTCTGAAAGTATGTTGTCCAATTCAGTACTTTGTAGTTTATGAGGTAATAAAGGGGAAATTAAATTTACATTCACGGCAAACACGGCAGGCTTCTCACTATGACTCAATGGCAGCTGACCACTTCCTGATTGAATTTAACCTTAACAAGCCCAATTCAGCGGCTCCCTTAGTGTGACGGGAACATGGAGGGAATCTCTTCTCAGTGGCCGTCTACCTCACTACAGTCCACTTTGTCCATGCTTTCTCACTGTAAACGTTTGGACCTATGGGAGTGTCAGTGCTTCACTGAACTGGGTTCTTTCTGGTGTATAATGCTACTCTCCATACAGATAAACTCACACAGACATAGTTAGAATAATCAACCATTTCTACCATTTCAGATTGCTGTTGTTTTTTTTTTTTTAAAATACATCAAAGCTTTTATATGCTATACAAATATATAAATATACAAATAAAAACATGTTAACCATTTGTCTTATTAAGGACAAGCATTGGCATGCTGATTGGTTTCAACTATTGACGTTTTCTATGTGCAAATGGCAGAAAGATTTCAGAGAGACGGGGCCAGAGATTCCACTCTGGAGGGCCTGAACCACACCATCAATATCAAGAACATCATCAACCTTCTAGCTGCAGAAAACAGAAAGAGGAGAAATAGCAGCCTAGGATTCGAAAAAACAAAAACAAGCCATTTTTGGCCAATAACATTACACAGATCTTGAGGACACACAATGCACACCAGAGAATCCCTAGTATTCAGGAAAAAAAAAAGTAATTTCAATCAGTTACTGATCAAGGCTTCGAGAGTGAACAGAATAGATCAGACTCCCAAAACCAGTTAAAACTCATGATATCAGTCCACATCACAACCGGTCCTCCAGAGGTGGAACCTCAGGAACCCCAAAGCGGTTTAAAGCGGTTTCTGACTCCTGCGTGGGTTCTGGCTTTTTGGCGAATGAGTGCTACAGTTTTGTGTCTACTTGTCTTCGCTGATGCAGTGAAACAAGGTTCCAGGTTGGTGTACCCGCTAGAACCCTATGGGCTCCTGACGCAGGTAACACCCCCACCTGTGGTTGTTAGAGGATACTGCAAGCAGAATATATCCTAGGGAGTAATATAGTGCAGTCAGGTATTTGAGTTACTGAGTATTCAATCAACAAGTCTTTGTGTATGTCTGATATTGCTAAAGGCTAATAGTTGAAAACAAAAAGCGGTGGGTAGTTTGAACTTTGAACTGTGTAACAGTCATACTGAGATCAAACCTGCCCGTGTAGAAAGAGGGAAAAGGAGAGAGGGAGGAAGGGGAAACTTTCTCTCTTTCTCCATATATCACTTCCTCCCTCTCTTTCCCTCTTTCGTTCTGTCTGTGGGCTGGGTGGGGTGGGGTCTTGGGGTGAAGTACACTTCCCTTTTCACCCCCCTCTCATCTGAACAGCTCCCTGCCAAGTTTCTCTCCCAATCAGGCCAAGGAGGGCTTTGTTATTGGAAGTGAGGGGGAACCAAAACACTTGGGTTGCTGTTGCAGGGGGGAGCCATCACGATGGCGGAGCATTCTGGTTCTGGTATATGGAGGCTTTTTCTTTCAACAGGTCCAGACACAAGTGACAGCTCCAGCTCCCTGTCGTAGAGAAGAGATCAAATGTTGAGAAAACGACAGCTTCAGATTCACATTCAGGAATACAATGCTCATTGTAAACATAGACATGTTTACATGTTCTGTGAAGAAATCCATAATGAATTATGGATACAGGACACATTGGGAAATTAAATCACTAGCAAACAGCAATTTAGACTACAGACTAACCATTTACCATTTGACAGCAATTTCAAGAATATTTAAATAGGTTTAAAATGTCAATGTATATTTCTAGATGCATTATGCACACAAAGAAATATGGTAATTGTCAACCACTTCACTTTAAACTGGCTATAATATACACTAGTCAGAATGTTTGAGTGCCTGACCTTCTGGAGGTTCTGACATGGGCGGGGTGAGACAATACATGTGGTAGCCTCTGTCACAGTCATCACAGAACAGCAGCTGGTCCTGATGACAGAATGTCACAAACACTAAATTACCCACAACACACCTGGACTGCACAAAATGGAAAAGTAATTAACAGTAATTAACACACACACAAACACACACCCGTGCTTAGTTACTGTCCAGTAACAAGGGAATGAATTACTGTAGCCCTCTTTAACTTGTAAGGGAAAAGCTATGGATGGGAAAGCTACGGAAGCCCTGGGGGACCAAGCTTAAGATCACAATAATTTTTAATAAGTCTTTGGACTTTAGATTCAATCTGGATCATTGTGGTTTGCAGTTCTTTGTAAAGTTCTGCACTTTCATTTGCCAAGAACACGAGAGAGAAAGTGAAAGTAACTTGCATCATTTTCTGATGTGCCGCAGATATTGCAGCACTTGCACTCAATGCACTGCCAGCGATACGTTTTCACTGCCGCCATCATTACAGGCGTGAACTGCAGACACGAGGGATGACCTGCAGAAAGAGAGAGAGGGCGCAAAAGACAGAGAGAGATGAGGAAAGGGGGAGTTGGGGTCATGTCACAAACTGTAAAGCAAACCGTTTGAATAAAGTGTTAAGAGTACTTTGGGGTTAAGAGTGACAAGCTCAACAGAAACAGAAAAGAAAGAGAAAGATAAAAGAAGAAGTTAAATAAACAAAAAAAAAACATTATAGACAAATAACCAAACACCACCATGTGTACTGACCCGAGCGTCCACAGTCAGAGCAGGAGACCAGCTCCTCTGACTGGCCTGTTTTCTGGTTCATGTTGGAGTCGCCCAGGCAGAAGTCACAGTAGTTGTTGGGCAGGGCCAGACCGTCAGGCCCCTTCTTCGGTGCTGAAGGACAAAGCACATCCACTAATATAGCAGCTGGACAACTGGTCCCACCCAACTTTTAATCCTCCAAAGATTTCAACAGGTCAAGATCTATCACACTCAAAATTAGATTAGAATTAGAAAATTAATTACAAAATTAGACACAAAGATAAGCTTCTTTGAATGCATTCAAATAAGTAGCATTATACTGACGAAACAAATCATTGACCATTAAAGGATTTTTATTCCATCTGACAAACAAACTCTATATATTCTTAAGCATTTGATTCTCTATAAACTATATATACTATACTATATTATAGTGTATATAGTGTAACTAAAGCATAAAGATTTTGTTGGGCATGTTTGGTGCAGCTAGCTTCATTCTGATTGGGCCCTCACCCTTGGGCTCCTCTGGTTGGGGCGGGGTTGCTGTGCGAAGGTCGGCCTCTTCCTCCTTCTCCCCCTCCTCGTCCGCCAGATGAGAGTGGGCGTAGTGGTAGCTCAGACCTGGCCGGTTCTTATAGCGCTTCCCACAGACTGCAGACCAAGACAAATGGGCACATTTCAACAGACACACAAACTAGCGCACGTGCACACAGGCATGCAAGGACACATGCACACACACACACACACTGGTGAGTACCCACGCAGGCACACACACACACACACACACACTGGTGAGTACCCACGCAGGCACACACACACACACACACAGACATTCTCGCTCTCTCTCTCGGTCTCTGAAATCTCCTTCCACATGGCAAACATTCATCCACAGACTTCTCATCTTTAAACAGTAGATTTTCCTTCTTAAACATAGAAAACGAGACTTGTGGCAAAAGAAGTCAAATCATTATTAAACAATATTTGGTATTAGTTTTTTTTTTCATACCTAAGAACCTGTACCTAAGATTTAACAACCACTCCAATGTCATACGCCCTTTGGGAAGTCCGGCTCTATGTGGACACAGCTGTCCACTGGCTTTGGCTAAACACAACAAGGAGCTTCATCAATAGAGGAGAGGATCCCCCACTTGTAACCCAAACAGCACAAATCAACAAACAAGCCTTATGAAAAACTACTGGCAAGGGCAAGGTCAGGCACAAACAAATTCTGCTTCACTGTTTGAGAGGAAAGGCCTTCCACTGATTAATTAATGCAAACTTCACGAAAGGCAACACCTCCACAGACAAGAGAACCATCACCTGGCAAACTCACGGCTCCCAACGGGACAGCTAACCTTGCATGTCTTCCTTTACAAAAAGCACAGAGGCAGGGCAAACATCCACACTGACCTGCCCTGCCAAAACCTCAATCTCTGATCTGCCACAATGAATGTGGTTCACATTTTACAGCTGTACCACAAAAGGGCTTCAGGCAAGACAGGCAAAACATAAAACAGACAAATTACGGATGGAGGCTGAGGCCAAATTGAACTTCTATTGCTGGTGCCTGTATGGAGCCAAGGTTCATCACTATTCTAACTACTAGAACCCTAGAACTACTAGAGTTCTGGACTGGAGTTTATTACATTATTAATATGTTTATTTCAAACATTAATAAATGGGTGGTTCCCCAATATTTTAATGAAACCTTTCAGTAAATTCAAAAGGAGTTGTGAATGAGTTTCAACTGACCATAAAACTTTCAGCGCTGCAATTCATTAATACACTTATGCAATTGAATGCTTCATTTCATGCAATTACATGAACATCAACGTGTTTGGTCTGTGGTCTGTAATCAGGCTGATCTATAAAAAGTTTATATTCAATCAACACAGATAACAACGTGGTGATGAAATCCATGAAACACTGCAAGGATAATTGCGTCAGCCTGTTGCCCCGAATGAGATCGCTTTACAAGTGTTTTGTTCCAGTGGTTTGTACTCGTAAACATTTCAAACGTTATAGTGAACTGCTGCAACTCTGCTTTCAGCAGGTCTCTGCCGTTTTAGAGTAGGCCAACACAAACGGGGCTCATTCTGATTATTCAGCACAACCACCTAAACTCACACCACATACAGTATAAAACCAGTCAGGGAAACACATTCTTTCTCTGTGTGTTCAGCAAGTTTGGCCCTTAAATAATTGCATGTGGACAAAAAAGGTGAAAGCTTGATGGACGAGCAAAATGCATGGAAAAGGATGTTTAGTTTTGCATGTTCTTTCACATTTTGTTTCAACTTGTGTTGTTTCTGTACAAGTCATTAGTGAGCCTAGATAGCCGTGGCCCATAGAGGCCACTAGAGGGTGCACTATCAAGCCAAACATCAGCTGCTATCCTGGGGGGTCTTTCAAAGATGATGCAACTGTACGGTTTCCTAAAAGAGGAGAGTTCAAAAGATGTGGGTTAGTGGCGAGGCAGTTAGAGCAACTACGACAGGGACACAGTGGCTGCAGTCTTCTGCTGTCATGACCGCTTCAGGCAAAGATGGAGGTCAGTCACAAGATGGCAGGGATGGATGCAGCACATGACAACAGACTCGTTCTGTGTTCCCTTACTACACTTCTACTAAACCTCGTCCCTCTAGCTGTTTTTGTAATTTCCACCAAATTGGCATGGGTTAGACGCAAACAAAGCTATTTCAATGTACATGTACTCTTCCCATTTAAAATGAGTTCCATTACATTTGACCTATTTGGGAAGTGTTTTGATCACAGACATAGCTTTTCTAATAAAAAGCCACAGCTCGATAACGGAGTTGTACGCAAACACCAACAGGCTGTCCTTCACCACTGTGCAGCATTCCAACATAATGCTTAAAATCAGCCCACATGAAAGAGGGCCTCAGAGTGAATCTCTCAGCATAGCACAGCTTCTGACAAGTCCATGTTCCATCTCTTCACAGCCCCGCCCTTCACTTCCCTTCCTCCTTCATACTCTACATTCACTCAGTCACTCCCCCGTTACCTCCCAAAATCCCACAACTTGCACGGAAGGCAATACCAGATCTCTCCTCAACATCACCCAGATAATGGCACCCTGTCAAGCTTCTCCTTCACGTTCTGTGCTCGGGTGTTAGTGGTGAAAGCTAAAAGCTGCTTCAGCCTGTCCAGTCTCCTCATTTATCAGTGCTTCTGAAGGCATGGCAGATAAGGACGGACGTTCCTGTGAAGCAGGAGACTTGTGCGTGGCGGCTCTTGGGTTAGTCAAGGGGGCCTTGCCAACAAGCTGCTCTTTCGTCCTTTTCCAAAGAAACACACACACACACACACACACACACACACACTCTAACACCTTCACAGATCCAAAGAAAATACTGGCTTTCCAAATCTCCCTCGTTCCCTCCCTCAACCCCCCCCCCCCCACCCCCCAATAACACATTCACTCAGTGTAGCTTTGACCAGTTTGTAAGGCAGCTTGAAACAAAAGCAGAGGCACTATTTCACTCTAGGGAGAATGGAAGGAGGTGAAGAGGAGGTGAAGAGGAAAGGGAGACTATGATGGACATGGCACGGGACCATGAGCTTTAAGGGGATTTACTAAAGCAAAAACACAGGGCAGAGAAGAGGGAGGGAGAGTCATGTAGGCATGTTGAAAATAATGAAATATGAAATGGAGATAGACATTTCACATGACAAGAGGAAGAGAAAGTGCCATTCCAGAACTACATTTAACGGCTGTACCTTGTAAAATGTACTGACATAAATCATTATTTTAATGAAGAGGTCAAAATTGACCGAATTTAGCCATTTTCTGTTCAAAAAGTCACAAAATGTCATGCTTATATGAGTGTCAGTTGTGACAGGACTTTAGTTAGATTTCCAATCTTTGATGATGGCAACATAACGAGACCTTTAAACATCAGCACGACAGACTTGGTTTGGTGTTAGACTGACTGTGTAGAACAGAGTTATATTAAGGATACATTAGCACACCATACTGTTATTTTTCATTCTCAGTGAGCTGAGAAATCAGCATCGGCGCGGAGGCTCACTAAGGGGTGATTTAAACATGCCCCCAGGCCAGGACACCCAGCTCATGCTGCAACATGCTACAGCTCAAGCTTCCTACTGTCCTACTGACTGACTCAGCTATGTTAAGAGTTACATGTTTGGAGAACTGAGTTTGGGAGAATGCACAGACCAGAGTAAGGGCTGTTTAAATGGCCTTATACTGTAGATATTATAGACATTATGGGTAATTAAGAGAGCTCTCTTATGCATGTCTTGTTATGAGTCAAGTCTTTAAATGTATTAGGGCTAGGTCTTAAAATATCAAAAAGGCATGCCCTGCAATACTGTACCAGAGAGCCTTGTAAAAAATAAAGCTGGTCCAGCACTTAAAATTCAATACCTGCCAATATCGTCAATCTATCCATAAGCACAATATTTATATTAAATAATATTAAAGGGGTGGGGGGGGTGTTCTATGTCTATCAATCTCTGGGGTGATGGTGAAGGGAATACTCTGTGCCTTCTTCATGTAGGGCAGAGGGGAAAACACACACACACACACACACACACACAGTCAACATTCAAGAAAAAGAAAGAGACAAAACAAGCAGACTGATGAGCAGACACAAGGCGAGGAAAATAGAGAAAGGAGTGAGAGAAATATACCTCGTTCAGAAGGTTTTGAAATATGCTTTTGTTTGAAAGTGTCTGAAAGAGAGAACAGAACAAAAAAGAGAAAAAAAAGGGAGAGAGAGCACAGACAGAAGGGACTCAGAGTCGTACAGCCACATACTTGTGAAAACCAGGAGAAAGACAGAGAGAAAGGAAAATAAAACCCTGTACACGATCATGACATGAACATAGAGACAACACAGTGAACAGCATACAGTGAAAACTGTTTATTCAGACAGCCTGTCGGACTAATATTAGCATCACATGAGGACAGTTTTGTGCTAGTCCAAAATGTAAACGGTGAAGCTATGAGAAGAGAGCGTAGTAGAGTTGCAGTAAGAAACTTTAAACGATGCTCTTTCTGACTGCTCAACTAGAGTGGTTTTATTCAGAGCAAATTTGTCACTGGCGGTGGACACTACAATAATAATATTCAGAATGAGTTGACCACTACAAAAATAAAAGGTGGGTTTACAGTTTATAGAATGACTACTGTTTTTTGTTGCAGCGACAGTTTATAGTTTTCAAATTTTCCTGACAGTAACTGAATGACAATTATTGTTGCTTGCCATGTGGCATGTTAAAAAACATCCCTTTCTCCCCATCGCCAGCTATGAAAGTTGTGGTCATAGGAAATATAGTTTATAATTTACCAAGTACTCACTCCATAATCAGTGTGAGAATTGAATTATTCAGAATATAATGCATACGTTTATACAACGTACAAATTAGAAGGTATTGGAAGAGTAATAATGAACTATGAAACACAATATTCATACCGTCAATCACAGCAAGCAAAAAACAGTTTGGAATCTACTTCGTCGCCGCTCTGTTTGTCACTGCGACATGTCATTCTACCATCTGCAAATCCACCTCCAGATATAAACTAGCGTTGAAAAATGCGCTCAAACAGAGGCATCAGTTACTAATGTCGATTTATGTGGAATCAGATAGACAGATGGGGAAGAAAGTGAAACAGACATAGGACATGACAAGACAGACAGAGAAACATAATGATAGACAGAAAAAGATCATGTCAGACAGACAATTCTTTGGTTTAGCAGTTTTTGGTATAAAGCAATTATGGCAATAGAAAGAAAGACAGGAGAAAAAAAAAAAGAGAGAAAGTGAGAGAGAGAGAGAGAGAGAAAGAGAGAGAGAATGAATGGGAGAAGGAGAGAGACAGAGATATGAAGGAGAGAGAGGTGGTGGCCCTGAAGACCCAATGCTAACATGAGCTACCCCTTAATGAAATCCCCACCCTCCAGGCCCACTAGGATGTATGCGTATGCACGTGATCAGGTGTGCGTGTACTTACTATCGCAGGCATAGGGCTTGTCTCGGTCTTCAAGTGCAGCCGCGGCATCCAACTTCTTCCGGGCGCTGCTGACCCCACGACCCTAGCAAGAAGAGCAGCATGTGCACATCACATCAGCCTTCATCTCAGCTCCAATAATAATAGCCCACATCCTCCTCCTCCTCCCTACCTTCACCAGTGCCCTCACTCTATGATCACTGTGTCCACACAGTTCACTTATGGTCCATTTCATGACCAATCACCTTCATGTTCATAATTATCACTCACAATCAGCCTCATCAACTAACATTTCTTCCTGCTCTAATCACATTCTTCTACCCACACCTGCCATATGACACATTCCAACAGCAACCACGAAGGCCCCTTTCTAAATAATGAGCAATCATTCCTGCAAGCTTGCTCGTCACTTACTGCCTGCCTAACTCCTGTCCTGACCCACTACATCTACAATGTCAATGGGATAGCAATTCGGGCCACAAAGGCTCTTTCTTGCCATTACCCGTCAAGACTCAATCAAGCCAAAAACAAGCCAAAATGTGGAAACATGAGGCCTGTAGAATGGTGCCCAGCTGTAGTCCATCACTCCCGCCTCACCTTTCCTTTCCCTTTGCCACGTCTCTTGGGAGTATCCTCCTCATAGTCTTCATCATCCAGGTCATCCAGGAAGTCATCAGGCTCCAGGATTCTCTGTGGAAGGACGAGCACAAACCCCTCATTAATCTCCAGCTGCCGTTGCAACCATCTCTAACATTCCTACGAGACGTGCCCTTGAGGCGCGGCGGTGATTTGTCCGGGCACAACTAATAGCATTCCTCTGTTTCTCTCTCTCTCTCTGTTTTTCATTCTCTCATCACTCACTTATTTCCTCCGCACACCTCTGCCAATCTGGTGTTGGAGCACGCCTTCCCCCCCCACACCAGGCTTGGCAAGAGGGCTACAGCAGGAAGCCAGCTGGCCAACATGTGGCGTCAACACCACACTACCTGCCAGTGAGTGGGAATGATAATGGTACCAGTTAAGATGTCAAACATTAGAAAGTGATTTAGAAATGTGATTTGACAGATGGAGACGGTAAAGGGATCCATCTCACCAGCTACAGTTGCGGAGACTCATTTCAGCTGAGCATAATAAACCAGTAAGGATTTCTGATGCACACCAGAATGCATTTACGCTTCAGAGTAGTTTACTTTGTTTTGCAATTTACTATGCAGGTCACTGATCTATCCTTTTCAAAGGATTTCACAGAATATGAACATATATACATATAGTCATATGTCATATGAACATACATATAGTCATGTTCTTTCTGGTCTCTGTTTGACTTCGGTAGTGGCAGAAGGAAGTGCTTGCAGACATCAAACACTCCTTCTAAAAATATCATGGCAGACTTAATGATGACCGGCCTTCCACAAATGCAGTGATGTGATCATGTGCAGTGATTTCACACTTCTTCAGATGCACCGCAATATAATATTTGCACGTTTCCGGTACCTTCCGTACGCGTGTGGCAGTATTAAGGCTCCCGGTACTGTACTCCGACCCGCTAGGGTCGTCCTCTGGTGCCCGGAGCTCGAGTGCTGCGCGCTTGTCCAGGGGCTCGGCCTTCAGAAGCGCCTCCAAGCTGCTGCCGTCGGAGGATGTGAGGGCGTCTTTCTTCAGGCCCAGGTCCAGCTCTGTGAAAAACAGCACAAAGAAGGTCACACACACACACACACACACACACTTTGTTCTAGCTGGTGAGCTAAAGAAAAATCTACCAAGTGATCTACATGGACACTTTCCAAAAGCACAAAGGCCGAGCAGAGCCCATATTAAATAGCAACATTGAAATTACAGCCCTGTGAGACCAGAATCTAGTGGAGTTCAGCCCAGGCCAATGCAGACTAGTACAGCCTGGCACCAAACAGCCAAGGGCTGGCAGAAGAGTGGGTTACCTGACTTAAGGGTGGGGAAGGCCAGCCGGGGGTCTTCAGGTGGATGGGCTCTGCGCTTCTTCCTCCATCGCCGGGCAGGGTAAGTATACAACTGTCCTGGAGCCAGTCCTACAGACACATAGGAGACAAAAACAGAACCCCAAAGTTAAACTGATTTCAGTCCACCAACATAATCTATGTGGTCAGATAGCGTTGTACACAGAACTGACCAGAGATTTACAAATAATAAATATGTTATAGGCATCTTAAACTCTCTGGCCTGAGAGTCAGCGTTGGCAAGGGGAAACGATTGACCTACACCATGAGCCACAAAGGAGATTGTGTAACCTTAAACTAATCCAGGGATTTAACTTGGTCAAAGGGGACAGGATCATGGCATCTTTAGTAATCATCAGTACTTGCTGGGTGGATTCTCCAGGAAATTAGAGGGGAAAATATACAAAATATACAAAGGCTGAGAGACCTTCACGCTCTCTACAGAAACACCACACTAGGCACATAAAACAGTAGAAGGACAATGAACAAGGGCATTTGACGGTGTTGGTAAAAATATTGCCAACTAGTGACCTACTAGTGAGAAATGCACAACATTAAACCACATATTGGAATATTGGGCCCAATGCAGAACATTAACCCACATATTAGAATATTGGACATAATGCTCTATTCCACTTTCTCTCACAGACCTATTCTACTGGAAAGAAGAAATGTAGTGCACATGCATCACCTGGTCCTCTGTGTCTCTTCTCCATCCAGATGTAGCAGTTGCTCTGGGCAACTCCTGTCTGGGAGTCGAGGAAGGGCATCCTGACGCTGCGCTCCGCACACAGACGGGCGTTGTAGTTATGGCACTGTTCCATGGCATCTCTATAGTACTGCTCCCCCAGCCTGTGAGTGACCCACACACACACACACACACAAACAAACAAAGAACAGCACATTAATAGCCACACAAACAGAAGCAAATTATATGTTCATGCACAAGAACATGTCGCTGTGCGCACGCACACACAACCCATAAGCAGAGCAAAAGGACAGGAAAACCAAAGGTCTCACAGGCAGTATAGATGGCCCGACCCAGACTAACACATAAAAGTCTCTCCCCTTTGATTAGGAGAAGGACAACTATATCAGCCTCCTCCAACACCCCAGAGCTGGTTACTGTTCTGGCTTAGCCTTGACTGTGAGGGGATGGGGGTGGGTTGGGAGGAGGACAGGGGGCTCCACCAATCTCCTCAGGTCTAAAATCAGCTTAAGATAATTAAACTTCAAAAGGCCTTTATGGTCAGCCAGACTCCATCATCACAGGCTGCGTTTCAGCAGGGCTTAGACAACAGTGGGAGAGACTGAAAGAGAATGACAATGTAAGCAATGGCTATGAACAGCTGACACAGTGTGTGTGTGTGTGTGTGTGTGTGTGTGTACAGGTGTACATGCAAAGGACATTACATTTGGACAGTTGACAGAATGTGTGCGTGTGCTCAACTGTGGATGACCAAGTCATTGTGTGTGAGGAAGAGAAAGATATAGAGAAAGTGTGTGTGTGAGAGAGAGAGAGAGAGAGAGGAGAGTGTGTGGCTGCAGCAGTAGGGAACCAGACTGTGTCATTGTGGCCCTGGCCAGAGGGAGGAATGCGTCAGCAGGTGCTCTTTTGTTGGCCTGGCAACAGCTAACTGCCTGGAAGGGAACAGGGTTGCTTGCAGCACCACTACCGCTGCCCCACTTCCTCGCTACCACTCTCACTGCTCTTCTGAGAGGCCCCGTACTTATGTCAGCAGGAGGAACAAAAAGGCCCAGCCCAGCTAGCACACACAACTGGTGAGGGTTTGGGGCTAGCCCTGGTGATGGAAAACCACAGATGACTAAAGCTAAACCACTTCTGATGAAACGCATCTGACACTCAAAGTCTCTCTTGGTGGTATGAACCGAAGATACCTTAATTGCTAGTAGACTTCTATCTCATTACTGTTAAAAATATAATATAAAATAGCTCACCATTTACCCAAAGAGTGTGATAAACTTGAGTTTTGTATTACATGGGACGGGATAATTATACCGCCACGTATTGCTAATTCAATCAATACAGAAAATGCATTTTGCACAATATATTTCAGGAAGATAGGAGGACATACGGAAACTAAGCATCTTACTTCCTGTAATAATGCCACTACATTACAGATCATTTTCTCTCAGACCCAGACCCCTCAGCTGAACACTACAAGGGTAAAATTAACGTTGCACCACTACAATTAACTTTTTAATTCTGCCATCCATACAAATCTGTCAAACTCTTGTAGACTTTTCTTCACAACACCTCGGAATTCTTTCAAAACATCACATTAAGCAACTAGAACTACTAACATGGCGACGTAATCTGTTAGTTAGCTAACGTTAAGCGGCCAAAACACATTAACGTTGGGTATCCAAGCTGACATCGGAGACAGCATTTGACTACTCGGCGAGCTTAGGCAATACAGAGAACACACACCAAGCTAAATCTGATTCCCCAAACGTCACTAGCTGTGACACGTTGCTTATGACAGTGAGTTCTCAACCACGAGGATATTTTGATCACTGTTTAGATCAATTAGGTACCGATAGCTAAAGTTAACGTACATTAATCAGCTAAAGTTAACTTTAGCCTAAACATTATTTTAACTTAAAGTTGTATTTTGGGGTATTTAACTGGACCAATATGGCCGCGTATGGCAGAACCTTAACAATAATTAGCTTGGACAGTAACTAGTTTATCCCCAGGCAATGTGCACAATTTTCTGCAAGGTAAAAATAATGATCGAGACAGTCAACTGGAGTGCTAATGTCACTTGATCTGTGACACCACCTGCGATATTAACAACTCTAGGAACTGCAGCTGAACGCCTGACAGCAATGACCGAGCCAACCACAACCCCTTCGTTTCATGGTCGATGGTTGTTCTCGACAATGTAGCTAGCGTTACCAAGTCAAATAAAAGGTAATAACTACTTTTATTAAGGTCATTCATTTGCGGAAGTTTATGCTCAGTTCAATTACAAAAAAAACATGACATAGCTGTCAGGCTGGGTCGTAACGAGTCGGTGATTGAAGTCAAGTAGCTAACTAGCTAGCTGTGGGGAAGGTAGAACGCGAGTGCATCTAGCGACTGTTGTAAATGTTGGCTATTTGAACAAACTCGTTTTATATAACGAGTAAACACATATGTCTGCCTTTCCTTTCTAATGTACCATTGTTAAAATAGAACAAAATATTCTGATTTGACATGAGTACCAAACGAAAAACACTTACAGTTTGACAACATTCTCCACGACGGCCGCCATCCTGGTTCGCCTACGCTTCACAGTTGGCAACTCAGTGCATGCGCACTTAGAAGAATCAGCTCAAAAAGGTCATGATACTCAGGAAAAGGTGGGACCTGTCAGGGACAGGGTTGACATTCTTGCTTTGGATAAAGAAAGAAATAAAGTCCACGCCAGTGTAAACACATTAAATAATTAGTCATGTAAACATCTAATTTGAGACAATTTAATAAAAATCTACAAAACGTTAATCACACACAATGCATCAGTTGACAAAGTCCTCTATTTGGCAATTAGGGTTAAGTAGTAGGCCTAGGCTAGGCTATACAATTTACCCATGTAGTCGAGGTGATGGTTAAGATAGGCTTTTTCATGCCGTGTGAAATAATACAATATTGTGAGCCTGCTCGCCATCGAATGTGACGAAATAGCCAATTTAGACTAGCCTACTTGAAAACTTGCCTGTTGATGATTCGTGTAATCCAGAATTTATAGACTGTATAAATCATAGACTGTATATATAGAACTGGACAGTGTGCCGTCTGTTAAGAGTGATGCGAGCGCTAGTCCAGAGCCCCCTGGTGGCTGGTTGCAGTACAATGTGTAACTCCGCCCATCCCCATGTATTTCAATGGCCAAGTAGCCAACTTTCCGTGTCACTTTTCTCCCCTAAAACTATTTTTGTATCTACAACTTTTTATTCGAAAAAATAGTTTTGAAGATGCTTCAATACACACAATTTTTCTTTTCTCGCTGAAATTATTTTTTTTAATGTTATATTAACAAATCTAAAAAGGGCGTGTTTACACCTATGATTGACAGCTGGCTGGCTGCAGACACGACGCTTTGTCCATTATGTTTTAACGTCTAGGCTGCAGACGCTACCACGTCATCGCTCACTTATTTTAACGACACCTGATTTCGACACAATCTAACCTAAATAAGAGTTGCTGTTATTATCATTAGGCTATATCTTATCACAGTCTGACTAAATACAAAATTGATAGTCATACATTGTGTAGTTGTTTGTAAGAGACATCGTTGTTAGTTGTGACAGATTCTTTGTGAAAAAAGATATGTGCTGTTCTTTCGTAGATGCTAAGTATATTAGCTCATAGCATGCTACATCATGCTAGCATTAGCCAGTTGATAGGTAAAGTAAAAGGGCTCTGCTATATTGAAGTGACGTTAGCCATAGTCACCATCATTTACAGTCCTACTTGTTTCAAATGGTTTAACGTAACCAGTGATTGCCGCCATCATCGTTGCAACTTCATTTGAATACACTTAAGTCACTGGAGAAGGCGATGTTAAGTTTCATTAACGTTAACTCTTGCTTAGTTTTGCGAATGCCAATAAACGCCACCTAGCCTGCTAGGTCGACAACCTCGGTATGCCCATTTATGAATCAGCCCGACAAATAACGTTACTTGTGTTTTAGTGAACACATTATTGGACCATAGCTTAACGTGAGGAGGGATTCAAAGTTACAAATGCTTAGTATGCTCAGAACAGCGGTACCTGAAAATGCGTTAAGGTATCGTTGTTACCTGCGATTGCACTGCTGGAGAAGCATTTTGCATTGGTATGATTTGATCAGGTCTTGCCAGTGATGTGTAATCCTCCCGTAGACGTACATCATTTCAAAATAATACGTCTAAATTGAAAACTGTGACATCTCATTGATAGGCTCTCTCAATATGTCTGTAATCGTATGCCTCTACCACAGGCTTGCTAGTCAGAGAGGGTGCTCCATTATAAATCAAAAATGTAATATTGCAGCCTTCATGTCAGCTGTAAAAATATGAGAACATGGACCTACTACATCAGGATACTCCAAACATAAACTAAACATTTTACACAAAATCAGGAAGCTACTTTGCTGTTCAGTGTGTGATGTGTTTAAAGTGGTACTACGTTTAAAGAAACATTTTTATTCTTTGTTTCAAGTGCACAAGAAAATACCACATTATGATGATGGTTATGGTTACCCTTAACAAATACAAAACAATATAATACTTAAAACAGGGATCAATCAATAGCCTAATGAAATAAACAATGAAAATGAGGGGGGAAAGCAATAATAAATAATAATGCCCATTCAATCAATAATATAATAACAATAACATGGTAAGACTACATTAAGGAGAATATCAATAATAAACAAATGTCAAATTAATCAACAGCCTATAATGAAAATAAAACAGTACTACTGCATACAAACCATAATGTATAAGAAGTGCTTAAAAGACCAAAAACTATCACAAGAACGAAGAGCACTGGGCAACTCATTCCACCAACATGGAACCACTGAGGAAAAGAGTCTTGAATTTGACCTAGCGTTTAAGACTGGTTGACACAACAGACGCTCATCAGAAGACCGCAGTGGGTGGTTGGGGATGTATATCTTGATCATTGAATTAAAATAACAAGGAGCAGATCCAGTCAGTGTCCTATAGGCCAAAGTGAGAGATTTAAATTTAATTCTGGCTACTGTAGGGAGCCAATGGAGAGTAACTAGGAGAGGAGTTACGATGTGTCCTGTTTGGCTGATTGAAGACCGGTCATGTTGCAACATTCTGAATGATATATCCCACAAAAGAAATTAAAAAAAAACATTCAATATTGATTTAGTATCAACCAATAATTATTCTGATATTAATATTCTTGTAACGTCTACATCTTTGTGTAGACTACAGTTAAATACTTAAATACCTTAATATGGTATAGTCTACGTGATACACAGGACTACACAGTAAACCCATTTAAAAAGCATCATCTCAACATACCCATTTAAAATAGGCAAGGATACGTATTCAATAACATTTGGGGTTGCTCACAGTATACCCACCACTGCAACTAACTAACTACACTACACCACTGGTTAAATGGCGCATTGCAATTTACAATTTGTGTGAGTTCAGGGGCATACAGAAAGTTTGGGTGACATCAATAAAGAAAATAGAAACAAAGGGATGTGTACAGCCTCAAGTATGAATGATGTCACATTAACAGAAGGTTCAGAGCAGCGGCAGACCTTTCTTGGTGCCACGCAAGTTATTGAAAGTCATGTGTTTTCAGAACGTAGTGGTGCTGTGCAATGTCCCATGTATAAGGGGCTTCAGGTTGATCCAGTGACGGTGGGTGATGTCAGGGAGATGGATGTCAGGGGACTTGGAGAAAGGAGGAGGACATGCCACCTCAGACCACCCCAGCCAAACCACTTCACGTAGGCATTCCCTTGCTTGCAGACTAATGTAGACCATGGAGACCACCTTGCCGCCACCTCCAGTACATTCAGCCATCTTACCTGCAAAAAGGAAAGTTACAATAAAGTTAGTCAGACAATTTTACAACATTACAAAGCATCTAATCAGGCACTCAACACCACTAGTAATACCAATTAATTAAATATATGTGTGCAATAAACTTCACAGCCTACCTAATGTTAACTACACATTTAAATATGCGGTGGGAATGTTATTAACTTGCGTCAGCTTGAAAAATAACGTTATCAGTATGACTGATCATGGACGTTAGATGACAAACTAAGGTCTTTCTCAAATGTTCACCGATATCCCTGGGAAGTGACTGGTTCTTGGCGTAGTGTTTAATGCAGGGGTTTCATTTATCGATCATTCACTTATGCGGTCTACAACTACCGACCTACCATCACAGAAGTAGCTCTAACAGAGGTGTCTGTCGTTAACGTTAGAAAAAATGCAACGCTGGCAAACTGGCTAGTACATTAACATGACGGGTTGATGAGGTCCATGCTTCACATTACGTTAACGTTAACTTGCGTTGCTTTATCACATCATACCGTTGCTTTATCACATCATATACTGTACTGACTGTCTAGTGTTATTAATCCCCATGTACAGTCAATGGTTACTCCATGTGGAGATGGCATACATTACGATTGAGATATTTGAAAACAGCAACAACTAATAAAACCAAGTATATCATGCATCGACTGTTACGGGAGCTGTGTGCTAATCTTCACTTCAACGACTAACTTAGCCTCCCGTTGACGGTAACGTTAATGTAGCTGCTAACGTTAGCAGGTAATTCGCTGTCCGTATTTCTGTTGTTAGCTCATTAGTATTCACCATACTAAATTGTCACAGTCTATAATCAACATAATAAGCTCTCTTAGACGTATTTAAGAACAACAATAGACAAAAAAAAACTTTTCAGTTGATACGCAACACTTACCAGACAAGAACAAACCGATTGTTGTTTGTACTGTTTAACTCACAAGCCGCAAAATTCATCCAGCCAGCTAGCCTTCGGCGCCGAGTCGACTTGCGTTGTGGGAAGGAGAAGGGGGCGGGTTTCACTTGACAAGGGGCGTGTTTAACTCGCTGAGTGGCAACTGAGTGGGCGTGCCTGACCGCGACTCCTCTTCACTGCGCATGCTTTAACTTCTGCTGCGCAGCCGCACTTCAAATTGGTTGCAAATTTTCCAAGATGGCGTCGCCTCGGCGGCTTCAATTCCATAGAACACTGCTGAATGCAACCACACTGTCCAGTTCTATATATACAGTCTATGGTATAAATGAGGAATTTACGGGGAAACTCATTTGACTATGTGATATCATTATGTGTCCGCCAGGAGGCTCTGCTGAGCTTTGTAAAGTAAGCATTCTGAAGACTCTCATGTCTAACAGGACACGATTAGGCCTACTGTGTGCTTTCTCAGCGAGGCCCTCATGACCCCAAAGCTTTAGTCACATCCTGCAGAGCTATCATTGTGGCTGAGGACATATCCTGTTTTCCTTCTCGTGTGAGTAAGTACTGTTACTCACTACCAGGGAGTGTCATGAATAAGGCAAAATAGCTTCACACGTGCAGACCATAACCTGAACCAGCTTGGTATGGCTAAGTAAGCTATGTAGCCTACAAGGTAGGCTATTGAATGGTGACTATTTGTACAGTAGGCTAGAGCATGTAGCCTCACTATAAGTAAAAAGAAACCTGAGGCTCGGTCCATATAATCCATCGAAATAAATGTTTTGAGCATAGACCTATCACCAGTCAACTGTCAATAAGTGATTGCAGAAGGAAAACAACCCCTTATCTGGTGGTTTTGCACACTGAGCTTAGATATATCCAAATACAATAACACCCTTCCAAGTGGGTGAAGGGAATGGAATATCAAATGAGGAGCAAGAGATTAAACAAGTCATAAGTCTCTGAATATTGTCATGTAATGATATATAAACATTTTTTAAAACAGTTTTATTGCATCTAACCTGATATTAAAAATCGGCATCAAACTATTCTTTCCAGTGGACACCACACAATTGCTGTAATGATTTACTTCTCATATCAGAGTGTTGTGAACAGTAGACAGATGCAAAGACACATAACCAAACAATCCTGTGAGTGTCTGGAGGATAATACTCTTTATTTTGCCCTCCACCCCCACCCACCTCTAAATCCCCCTCCCCTCTTGTTCAAAAACGGCTGACAGGTTTTGAATACAGCCCACACACTAAGAACCGTGCTTAATGGATGGGAGCCTCCCTCCCTCTCTCTCTCTCTCTCTCTCTCTCTCTCTGTCTCTCTCTATCACTTTTCTCTCCATCGCTCTGAGACATACAAAGACATGCATACACATTGCGAGACGCTGCACTTCAAACACTAATAAGCGAGACAGATGGGCGGGGGAGACAGAACAAGAGGGATAGGAGGAAAGGAAAGCACAACACAAAGCCTAATGATTTTCAGTCTTCAGCTTTAAGACTCATTCTTCCTGGCATAACATACATTTAAAACATCTTTTGCATAACGTAAAAAAACAACTAAAAGCATAATGAAATTGTACATACTACACCCATGAAGAGTGAGTGAGAGTCTGTGAGGGGAGTGTGTCAACCTTCTCATTTGAGCTCACCTACCCCAGCCCACTAAGGCCTCTCATTTGTGGGGAAGTGCAGACAGACAGAGAAACAAAACACAATTGTGCATTTGGGGAAAGGGTCTTTCTAAACGTCCCTCGGTCTGTTTTGGATCAAGATTACATAATTAACCACTCCCCTTTCTAAAGAGTGTGGTTTCTATGAGTGAATCTAGTAGGCTACTTCAGATGAGTATATTGATGCACATACACACAGGGAAAAATCTCAATCTATTCTTACATTGAATAGATAAACAACAGGTTCACATAAAAGCTTTGTAAAATAACTGAGTAGCTAGTATAACTTTTGAAAAAAAAAAAAGACTGTTGAATGTGGAATGTTTTCCACATGGCAAAATACTTCCTTTGCACTACACCTGCATAATGGATTTGTGAGTCATTCTTTTACATCATCACCAAAACATTCTGATCAGTAAGTGTTCTTCTGGAAGTTTCTTCAAACAACCCCCCCCCCCCCTCCACCAACCGCCCACCCCCCGCCCACCGCCTGCACTGCGTTCTTTAGCCAGTACCTCTACAGTTACCACGGAAGAGAAGTGGGCTTTTGAATGAAAGCAACATTTTAACAAACTCCCTCTCTCCCAAGCCCTGTCTCTCTCTCTCTCCTCGGTCCCCTCTCCAGGCCTCCTCAGACGCCCCACCTCCCACTGCCCCCAAAGCGCATTCCCATGGAGCTGGGGTTGGCAGGGTCACGGGGCGGGTGTGCTCAGGTCCCTGTGTTAATAAAGCCGCTTGGAGCGATTCCCAGGGCTATTCAGCAGAGTGGAGGGGGGCACAGCAGCACTGAGCAAACACAAATACATCATGTATACACAATACACACACACACACACACACACACACTTAAACTCACACACACACACGCACACACACACACACACACACACACGCACACACTTACACTCAAACTCACATTCACACACACACACGCACAGTCACACACATACACACACACTCACTCCCTCTCTCTCACACACACACACACACACACACACACACATTACTCCTCATGAACAAACACATCATTCTGAAAAACATACCCGCTAAAACCCCACACACACTTTCCCTGTTTTTCTTTCCTAATCCTCACACTCAACATGCAGCAATTTGCCTCTCTCTGAGGCGTGCTGTTATAGAGAACAGTTTTGGCATCATCTTCAAATGGATTTTGATGGTGTATGGTCATGTGAAGGACAAATAAACACATCTTTCTAAGTATGTGGTTGGGATCTAATCACACCAGAAAAAAGTTTACTTTACTTTTTACTTATCCTGAGGGAATTTTAGAATTCTGACAATGCTTTTGATTTACAGCATTTGCACAGGCAGTTATGTTGCTCAAAGACACTAGCCTGCACGCTATGCTTTTACCCATTGCTATCTGTGCGGATCAGGGCTGTAGTCACCATAGACACAATATTCAAATATGACCAAAATGCCCCCCCCCCCCCAATATACGGACATAGAAAAAGAAAGAAAGAAAATAACGCTATAGGCTACTATAAGAAACTAACAAACACCACCATCTGAAATGTAATCAAATGTAAATAACGCACAAATTAGTAGCCTTGTGATGGTTCCAGAGAGGGTGCACCCCTGAGGGGTTTGTCCTGGTCGTTTTGCGTTTTTCGTAAGTGCCGTGTGCAGGGGTTCATAAATCCATCCATGCCTATGTCTGTCAAAAGTTTGGAATACCCTAATTGATTGACTTAACTAATGACTTGTGATTTTTAGTCATATTTTTCATGGCAGGAAATGTATTGAAATTCTATTTGGGGGTCCCACCACAGATTTGGTCCCCCCCCCCCAATGTTGACATTGTGACTACGGCCTTGGTGCGGATGTTGGTGTTCGTAGGGCTTTTATGCAGGTAGCATAATAGATTTAGAGCAAAACTCTGCATTGTTGTTCTAAATCTCCCTCTAACACAATCCCTCCTTCTAATAAACAGTTTTGTTTTTCACTAGTCCCCTGTCTCTACCCACCCCACATTCACTGTATTTACTGTGGTCTGGGACTGGTCCATTGGGTTATGGGCAATGCTAATGGAATCTAAATTATATTGGGCTGACAGTGGTTGGATCTGTCATGTAATTACACTGAGGCGGTAATGCAAAGCAAGCAACATCAACAACACATACTACATCTTGTACTAATGGGTCCTCTAGATAAACTATTCACTAATTTGAAAAAGTATGTAGATGATTGATGATCTCTCTCCACTTGGTTGTTTTTATAGTGTAATCGAAACTTGAACTGTCTTTAGCCAGACTACCATGTCCTTGTAGTGCACACAGAAAAATAGACACAGCATGCAGTGTTTCTACACAAAAAAGAACATTTATTTATAATCATGTACAGCTAGGAGTCAACATATATTTCACCTTTCACCCAAGTGCACAAACGATCCCAGCATGTAACACCGTAACTAGTCATCACAGCAGCAGCAAGATTGTGTCCATCTTGATGTCCAGAATAGTGTAGAAAAATACACTGAAATGTTACAAAGTTTCCTGTGAATGCATCTATATTCATAGCTGTGTAAAGTGGCCTTCCAGTTGAAACAGAACCACCGTTAGCATTTAAAGTGATCAGACTTAGTGATATTTTGTGTCTGTCCATTGAGATTAAGCCAGGAAAAGCCACATACACAGACATATTTATCCATGTTAGGGTTGTAATGTCCTGTCTATATTGATGATACTCTATTTAGTGTTGTTGAGATCAAGACAGGAAAGTAGTGTAGTCACGGTGACAGTTAATGATGAGTGTCTATTCCCACTTGATAAATGTAAGACTTCATAGGCACCACTGGCTCCAATGGAAGAGGAGGAGGTTAAGGAGACGCACTAAAGTTCTCATTCAAATCCCAGGCACCTCTCATTGAACTAGTACACCAGGCTGAGTGGACAGTGTGAGAGAGCCAGGAGTGAGAGCTCTGCCAGCAGCACAGACCTTATGTAACATGTCAGCCACGCACACATACACACACGTGCGCACACACACACGCACACGCACACACACACACACGCACACACACCCACACAAAAATGATATCACAAAACTCCAGAACTTTAACTTCCCGCATCTAATCGTGTTCTCAGCATATGAGGTGACATGCACTGTTATCCTGACAAGTAGCTATTTATACACATACACAGCTTATCTGTGTGACTACTAGTCACATTCAAATAGAGTACAGCTCTGAACATCTCCTTCAAAACAATATGCTGTCAGATTGCACCGCACGTGATGCAAATATACCTCTTTAACAGTTATGTTAAAGCACCTCAAGTGTTGAAATATTAGACATGATGATTAATGAGAGCAAATATATGTATAAATTACAGTGGTATATGGTGAAATTAGTGGTTATACATAATGTCAGGACCATGTGTCAATGTGTATCAGGACAAGAAGTCTTATTTTTAGGATTTGTCTATATTTGTGGATTGGCAGAGATTAATGTCAGTGAATTTCGAGACAAAGTGGTTTTGATTAATAACCTTTCTAATGTTGCTCCATTGGTCCTGCTTAAATGGAAAGTTCTTGTGCTGTTTCATTTCATTAAGCTTGTCTGATAATCTACCATTAGTGTCTATGTATACTGTACATTCAACGTTTATATATTACAGAAATTGAAGTGCAAAGTACCCATGCTTAGTTTAAAAAAAAATCCTCTCTTCTTGGTCTACTTAAAATTCCACGGACCCCTATGGTAAAAACAATTCACATTAAAATCAAAGAAGGCAAAATACAAACAATATCAATGCAAGAACTGTAAAACAGCATGCACTTTCTCTGTGAATGTGGATCTACCTTCTATTCTCAAAACCATCATAACTGCAAACATAAAGCTTAATGTGTGTTTTGCTCTACAGCAAACTTTATTGCGCTTACATAATGCTCATTAACGTCAATTCTCAGAAAGATTTTTTTTTTTCCTTTCACATTTGTTGTGATTCTCCTTAGTTCAACCACATGTCCATGAAACCCGTGGCTCTTCCAACCACCATGACAAGAGATGAGGCCCCTGAAGAGGTAGGTGCAGGTGGCCGGCCAGTGCTAACACACTAGCGCAACTTCCATGCTCCCTTGGACCTCGACCAGAGACAGACAGAGAGAAGGGGAGAGGGCAGCGGCACAGCTGCAGCTCCCAAAACACACCCAGGAGAGAACAGCGCAAACTCAGACAACCCTTAAGGGCCCCCCTCCACCCTCAACTATCCAAAAGTCAGGCCTCAGAAAACTGAACAGACTAACAACCAAAAACAATCTGCTTTTTAAAGAGGGCTGACTCACTCAATGGAGGTTTCAGACTCACTCTGATTTGGTCGAATACGTATTTTTTCAACTCCAGTAAAAATGTATTAGAATAGTGCAGTGCGTGGAGCTTGGTGTTTTTTTCTTTGCTCTGTGTAAAAAAAAAAACACTGCAGTGTTGGACTGAGACACCCAGAGGGACTGGGAGGGGGTCCGCACACACACCGGCTCACTTGCAACACTCAGGATGAAGTCATCACTCCACTCGGAAAAGGTCAACTGTTCCCGCTGTGCATTTTCTCTTTCGAGAAAAAGAGAAAGAGAGAGAGAGAAAAAAAAAGAAAAGAGGTTTTTGTGCTGAGGAATCCGGGCCAAGGTTGTAGACCGCAGATTGCCTCCAGGACTGAAAACGTTCTCGAAAAGTCAGAGGGGTTTTGCTATACAAGGTATAAAGGAAAAAACATGTCTAAAAAGTCAGTTCAGTATACCCACACACAATTCTTATCAAGTTCATGTTTCACCAGTCTGACCAGCAGTCCATTCTGTTTAATAAGGAATAGAAATACAGAGACGCTGGGCGCAAGGAGGACATGAAGCTCAGCCATGTTGGAGCTCAGCTGTTTTAGGGTCTTTTCTTTCACAGCGTGTAGAGGTCAGCAGAAGAGTCTCATTGAAAAACATAGAAGAGAGAGACAAAAAAAGAAAGAAAATAAATCACTCTGAAATATAATAAGCAGCAGTTGGGAAAGCTGCTTCTCTCGCTATTCTCTCCTCCTCTGAGAGAGAGAGAGAGAGAGAGAGAGAGAGAGAGAGAGAGAGAGAGAGAGAGCGAGCACAAAAACACTAATGCTCACATCAATCCAAGTGTTTCAGCAGGCCAGAGTTTGAATAGGAGACTGTAAAACACTTCGGACATACTTTCCATGGGGAAGACTGATGTATATATCGATAGAGTGGAGGAGTGCTGGGACACAACACGTGTGTGCGTGTTTGTGTGTGTGTGTGTGTGTGGTGAGAGAGTGGGAGGAGAGCACTGAAGGGGTTTGGGTGGCTGCAGCAGTCCATTGAGGTGAAAGGAATGGGGTGGAGGTGTGGAAGTGTTTTTGTTAAGGGTGAGATGGGGGGTGGAGGATATTGTCTTCAGGTGTAGATCTCCTGCCTGCCCCCCGACATACAGCCTCCATTGAGCCCCCCCAGGTGCTGGCTGTCCATGATCTGGAGCACCTCGTCCAGGATGGATGGCCCCAGGTCCAGGTGCAGGGACAGCAGGGAGCCAGCGTGGGACAGGTACGGCCTGTCCTGGAGCCCCGTGTCCTCCTCGGGGGTACCGGGGAAGCTCTCGTCCTCGATGGAGCGTGTCGGGCTGAAGCGCGAGGACGTGGTCCGCTCCGGGGACGCCAGCGTGGGGCGGGGCGGAGGTGACGACGTCAGGGCGCGGTCCTCCAAGTGCAGTCTGGGAGGCTTGGGTGGTGGGGCCTGGTTGGGCAGAGGAGGGGAGTGGGGTGCGGTCTGTGGGGGTGATGAAGGGGGCTGGGGTGCGGTGGAGACAGTGGCGGGCAGAGTGAGCGCCTGCACACTGCCGATGACCGGGAGGGACAGCGCGTTCTTGAGCAGCGGTGAGCTCTCAGACGACGGCAGGTGCCCGCTCACGCTGGACGTGCGGCTGAACTGGAACTCGTCGCCGCCCGCGGCGTACTGCGACAGGGCGTGGCGGCCCTGTTGCCCGGGCAACAGGTGGAACTTGCCCTGCAGGAAAGAGAGGTCACCGAAGAGGTCGTCGGCGCCGCCTCCACTGCCGATGTGGATGGTGTGGCGGAAGTCTCCGAGCGGAGGGCTGATCATGTCGGAGGAGAGGAGGTCACGCAGCTTCTCCTTCTTGCCCTTGCGGCTGCGGCGCTTCAGGTAGATGGGGGCCTTGGCTGACATCTCCGGAACCTTCCCTCCGGGGCAGCAGAGAGCGAGGTCTTGCAACAGGGTGAGCGAGAAGAGAGGGGGAGCGAGAGAGAGAAAGAGAGAGAGAGAGTCAGAGAGGGAGAGAGAGAGAGTCAGAGAGGGAGAAAAACAACACGGGCCAAAGGAAAGGAAAGGAAGAGAGGAACTACAGAGAGGAGCGAGACCAGCAAGCAGGTAGGTCAGAGAACTTTAAGGATAGAGACAGCAGGACAGACAGACAAAAGAGTTTTTCTCAGTTTCCAACAGCAGGGGAAGGGGTTTTGCTGTTTTCAGAATCCGACCAACTCCGAAGGTCTAAAGTTCAAATGCCCTGGCGGTACAACAACACTTCCACAAACAATGCAGTCCAACACGAAAATGTGCACACGCTGTTTTATTCCACACAAATCCCTTCCGACACGTCCCTTCCTGTTGTTCCACGGCGCGGCTTCAAAGATGGTGGCCGTCGTCACCAACGTCTCTGAGATGACTTTCCCACCGCTGTCAGCTGACTGGACACTGCGTCAACACCCTCGCCCTGCAAAGGTGGACAGAGAGAGAAAGGGAAAGAGAGAGAGGAAGAGTCAGAGATGAACACTTAAAATACTTCTCTGCTGGTGCTGCTTATGCACTAAGGAAGACACAGACTATAAATAGTGGAAGGGCCATTTCCTCCCTATTGGGGGTCATTGGCTTTATTTACAACTTGAGGGCTCCCAGCCAGTTCCAAAGACAAACAAGAAAAGAAATGTATATATTTCAAGCCATCACAAGACGACACAGACAACAATGTCTTGGACGTAAACATCTTTGACCCCTTTACATAATGTTCTACTCTATTAAGTGAACAGAATGAGATGATATCTCAAAGACACTAAGAAATACACAGACACACACACACACACTCTCTCTCTTTCTCATTCCTTTGGTCTCTCACTCTCTTTCACACACACACAGATGTTCTGGAAAGCCATTTTCTGTAAGTGTGTGTGTGTATCTCTGTGAGAGAAATGCCACACAAACAAGTTTTAGTAAGCAAAGAAGAAGACAAATAAATCAAAATTTTGATTATGCAATTAGCAGGCAGGAAGTTAAAGAGTTTTGTTGTTGGCAGTGCAGTGTTTCCCACAGAATTGAATTCCATTTGTGGTGGTTGGTTTGCAGAATTAACTTGAATGCAACAGTTTTTAACAATTAGCACAGTGTGGTTATGATGCTAACCAGATTTAAGCACATTTCAGTACAACCTGGAAAATCATTGTGTGGTGGTCAGTGTTGATATTGTGGTGGGCCGCCACAAATAAGTCACTGTATGGGAAACACTGCAGTGCACCATGGGAAAATGTGAGTGTGTCCTGTTGGGTGGAACTGTTGCAGCCTATAAGTCAGCAGTATAATTGACTTAGTTTGGGCTGCTGAAAACAAAGTCAGCTATATAATGTAATTTATTATGTTTCAATTATTCTGATAATGAGAGTGATGACTATGAACAAGTCAACTTTTTCTGAACAGGTCAACAAGTTGAAAGTAGACACTGGTTGCACTGTCACTTGGTATAAGTGTACCACCAATCCTTCTATAAACAGAGAGACAGATAGAACACTTATATGATACTTTGTGTGTGTGTGTGTGTGTGTGTGTGTGAGTTTGAGAGAGAGAGAGAGAAAGAGAGAGAGAGAACTATGTGTGAAGCAGCATACCAAGAGGTGAAGTTCAGGTTAAACAACTGTAAATAGCTAACATGCATCTGATATTACAATGACTCACACCTCTCAAGTTACAGGAGTTATTGCTGTGGCTATTAAATCGAAAAAGACAAGACCTTTTCCAAATGCACTTCAGCCACCAATGCATATAAACAGAAAAAAAAGCATAGAACACAGTCATGTGTGTCAGTGTGTGTGTGTGGATGAGCAATACAAAGAGCGTGAGAGAGAACCTGTGTGCATGTGGACATGTAAGGAAATGTTACTGCACCTTTCCTTAACGTCACTATGACAACCTGTCACTGTCGGCTACTGTGCATTACATGGGCCGCGGCCAAAACAGCCACCACACCTCTACACTGACATTGGGCAGGACACAATACTCAAGAATTACATAATGCACAACACAGACTTGTGAGCCGAAGTAGTTATACACACACACACACACACACACAAAGTGAGTGTGTGTGAAAGAGAGAATGCTCCTGGAATGTTCCACTACTGCATAGGGTGAGTTTGTGTGGGAAAGATTTTGGTGATACTACAGTTTATTGTGAGGGATTGTGTGTGTGTGGGTGTGTGTGTGTGTGGGGGGGGTAATGTTCTCTCACACACACACACACACACACACACAAACAATGTGAAAAGATCTGGAGTTTAAACACAAGGTATTTAAACAGGTGACAATCAACAGTATCCAACGCAACATAATCAGTAGACAAAACACCCATAGTCTCACTCATACACACACACACAAACACACACAAGACAAAAACATCTCAATTTCACAGATAAGTTCTGGGGCAACAATCAAAATGGATGTTCTCATCATAAATTACTGCTAACATTTAGCAGACTAGGGTAATATTTTGAGATAATGGTATAGTTTGTCTAAAGATTATAAATAAAGGAAATTATATTGTTGCTGAAACTGATTATCTGCCCGATCAAGCCTGGTTGTTTGGGTTTTTCCAGGGATGGCTGGCATGTAAGCAGCCCATGACTGTGACTAATGAAGTATTGTGCTTAGTAAGAGCTGTGTGAGCAAGAGCGAAAAATCAGATGACACTCTCAGAACACTGCTGATTAAGAGACAGAGAAATGTGTGTGTGTGTGTCTGTGAGTGTGAGCATATCTGAGCTTTGATCATGTGCATCACTTGGTATGTGCAGTGTGAGTGTATGTATATGTGTGTGTGTGTGTGTGTGTGTGTGTGTATGTGTGTCTGTCTGTGTATGTGTCACAGTAAAGGGTATTACACATATTAAGTGCTAGTGTGTTTATGTTTTCTATTGAGTAGCAATGAAGTGTGTAGGTAAGTGTGTGTTTGACTGTGTGTGTTTATGTGTGTGCACACACTTGTGGCTGTGTGAGCGTGTGTGTGTTCTGTTTAAATCTTTGTGTGTGTGTGTGTGATCAAGTGTCCTCTGTTGGATGTCTCTCTGAGAGCACACAAGTGTTTGGAGAGAAAGTGAGCGAGCGAGAGAGAGCATGAGTGTGCAGACTCACTGGACTGTGTAGATAATGATGATTTAGATAATGAGCAGGACAACAACAGGAGAATGAGAGGGACCATTACTCTCAGCGGCAACCCCCCCCCCTCCCCCATTCCCAACCTTTTTGTTCAAACTCTCTTTCTCTGACCATTGCTTCAACTGTTGCTGTTGTTGTCTTCTATGAGCCTCCCAGTCTTCTATTCCTCACTGACTAGATTTTCCCATAATGCTCTATATGCCCCTTTCTGTTACACTTTGAGTGACTCTCTGTTACACTTAGACAAGTCTGAATGCTTCCCAACTCTGTTCTCCCCTTTAAGCTTTTTCTATACATGTTTTAAATGTTCTCTCTTTCATTCTCTCTTTCTTTAGTGGTCTGTTTATGTCAATCTCTATAATGGTCTGAGAAATATAGGCCAAATCCCGTTTATAGACCAATAGACTGAAAAGCAGACGCAATATCAAAATTATCATTATCGAGGGCCACCTAAAAAGGTACCAAAGTAAATATTACCGGATAGGTGGTTATCCAGACTTTAAGCAGATTATCATCACTGGGGGAAATGCTTTCAGACACTGTGTTCATGACAAAGGCAGAGACCATTTCAAAAGAGATTTACTGGGCCAAACCACCAAATGGACACGTGCTCTCGAAATGAGTGGCTTCGAGGGAAAACATCTATTGTTATTTGGTTTGTGTTTCCTAAATCTACATCCAAAAAGTGGTCAGTCGGTCCACTGAGGGTCTGCTGGTGTTACGGTTTGACTATCTGTGTCAAGGCCAACGGTCAATCTAATCTTGAGTCAACAGAATTCAGGGCTGGGTGACAACATGTACTTTTTTATCATGAGGCACAGTAGAAATCTGCCAAGGATTCAAACATACTCACACAAAGTATTTCTCATAATTTCCACTGCTTCACTTGTAGTGAACATGCTACTTTGACGGACAGTTCAAACAACATCAAGGTCATACAGAGGTTACAATGTTGCCCATAGCCTGAGACATGATGTGCTACCCTTTTGTTACTTTTTCCACTTCCATGTGATCAGATCAGGCACAAAGCTTCTTGCCAGAGCAGCTGTGACTACACCAGGCCACCACCGGTCCCACCGCCACAAAGCCTCAGGATCTGGACAAACCAGAATCCAATGACCCAAATACTCCAAAAGGATTTCAATGCCCCAAAAATCCACTTGGTCAACACTGATGCCACATCTCAACTCAACAAGCCACCAAAAATGTAGACTGAAATTAAGCCGGAGGAATTAACTACTTGTGACTGATATATCACAGAAATCTTGTGGCATGCAGGCCTTTAGGGGTAGGACACAGCCCCCCCTCCCCCCATCATTCCTCTTATTACTATACACAGATGATTTTTGAAATGCAAACAACACAAATACATGTGGGCGTGATGGTCATGGTAGAGTAAGGAATCAGCACTGCTAGTTCGTCAGAGTAAGTCTATTTCTCAGAAACCGGCTTAGAGAATTCTACAGCATCAGGACACAGTGACTCATATCCTGTCATTGGCAACCCACACCTTGGTGTCCAAGGTGTTTAGGTTTGTTTCAGTTTTCAGGCTCAAACTGGGAAAACACCCAGGACCAAAAGTAATTTTAAAGAGAACTGAACTGCCATAATAGATGCCAATACAAGTGCAGGCAACAAAACGTCTTTCATGAGCTCTCATCCATGGATGGCACTACCATCATAAAGCAAACACATTCAACATTGGGCCGAAAATTGTTTTCATTTCAATTAATCTTTCTTCAACAGTAAAACAAGATTAGACACACATTCGCTGACTATTGCACCACGTTGTTAAAGTAGAGGAAGCGTAAATAACGTAGTTGCCAAATGGATGCACAATGACCGGGCCTCGGAAAGCAGGTTCGTTTGTTAGATAATACATGGAACATACTGTCACAACATTTTTTGCGGTCTCATACCGATTCAGAGTGCACACAATGGAAGCTGTGAGAGTTGAGAAGTACATTGTTTGGCTCCGCGCGCACTGATGACAGCGGGCCGGTAGCCCCCAAACAATACTGGCACTGTCACCACTGAACTTCCACTGAAAGCGAGGCGAAATTATTTTCTTCATCATAAGTCAGGGGCGTGGGGAAAAGTTTTCATTTTTTGTTTTGTTTTCTGGTAGTTGTTGTTTTCTGAGTATCTGTGAGTGTCTGTGAATTTAATACACTCCGGTAACCTCCCTGTGACATAATCCACCTATTCTGTGTTGGGATGAACTGGCAATGTGTCCAAGAAGAAGGCTGAATTTACTTGCTAAATAATCGTTCACATCCATAGTTCAAAGAACGTCACCGATAGCATAAGAGAAACCCATAGTAAACAGTTAGAAATTCTAGTCTAATGCGGAGTTTGTCAGGACCATTGTGAAACAGGTCAACTCAAGGGAATCGCAGATCACAGAAAACCAGAGGCCAGTGAGTTTTGTACCCAAACTGACCATCAACACACAGTCTGCCAGAATCACATATAGTCTACAAAGTTTTCAATAAACACTGTGTAACGGGCTATCATAAAAATCGTTCACCCGCTACATGGAAAGTGGATATGACTTGTCAGCAATACAAATCATATTCTTAAAATATAATGTTTAAACGTGCGCTCTCTGCATTGGAAGTCACAGACTCAATTTATCTACAGACATTCAACATAGCTCCTACAACCTTACACAATGTAGACTATAAGAAACACACTGTCATCTTAACCCGCTAAACAACAACTGGTTATTACCTTGAAAATCCTATCGCCACTCGTGACAGTTCCTAGTCGACTGTATGATATTCTTCAACAGCAAGAAATCCACTTATGTAGGACAGTGCAGTTTGGGACTGATGACTTAAGCAGTGTCAGGAGTTCACTGCGCAAAGTAATGCTTAGGTTCCGGCGCCATATAAATAACCTGTCCACCTGATACCGTGTGCTATACAGTAAGCATTTGCTGATACTGTAGAACCAGAGAGGCGCATGGGACAAGCCTCTCGCTCTCACGCAGAAACGTGTTCCGCAATAGGCTACCAGAGCACCGCATTCAATTGGACAGTCGTGAAAAGCAAGGAGCTGGATTTCGCCGACAGTAGCCAGCCAGAGACATCACTGATCGCCGTCATAAAATAGAAAGGAATTAACATCCATTTACAAGCCCACCTTTCGGTGAAATAAAACATTAAATTGAGTGATATCAGTTAGAGATATATATACTTACGTTACACTGCCTTTGGCCCGTCTCTGGCCCTGGCCCGAAATCCAGACCAGGGTTTTCTGTGAGCTATAACTGAATGTCACACTTCTTCCTTACTGCTGGAAATTCCAGCGGGTCAAATCCGTTTTAGCGAAGGGAGGCGCACACGCAGACGCACGCAGAGAAGCATGCGCTTACTCACTTTTTAATAGTTCTTAACACACCCATCGAAAACAGATAACCACATCTCTTCTCCATCACCCTCACAGTTTCACTACCACCATCTCTCTATCCTACACACACACACACACACACACACACAGAGAAAGAGATCTCACTCAGTATCTAACAGAACTTCTTTTCTTTCTGTTCCTTCTCTTTATCAGGAAGGAAACTGTTGTACTGGAACGCCAGTTCTCCCATGATTAACAATGTAAGGCAGCCCAAAGGGAGAAACACCCAGGCACTGGCCCCAAGCCAAGCTTGATGCTTAACCTTGCCCTGCCTGACTGCTCTCACTGTCTGCTGGTCACAGCTCCTCCACTCAGACCCATGAGAACTGGAGCCAGAGGAAAGACAAGACAAGGGCCTCAGTGAGTCTGCTGGTCTGCCGGTGACCCTCCTGGAAATGGCTCACAAACTCAGTCCCTCAGACTTGAATATTTCATTTAGCAACCAGCCCACACCAGTGAAACAAGATAACCCTTTCAAGAGCTTTTGAAAATGGTGAATTTTAGTAGGGCAAGGTGAAAAGAAGAGACCAGATAAGATAGAGAGAGCGATATATAGAGAGAGAGAGAGAGTGATAGAGAGAGAGAGAGAGAGAGAAGAAGAAGAAGGGGTGAACATAACAGATGGGGTGAAGACATACAAATTAGAGAAGGAGAAAAGAAAATGAAAAAAAAGAAGAGAGAAATGAACTGATTATTTGGTGATTTAGATTTCCCCAGGACAACAATTTGGTGTCATCAGAGAAACATGTCACACAGTCCCCCCATCAGCACATCAAACAGGGGGACAGGACGGGGGCCGGGATCAAAGTCACCCCCATATGGCTCCACAGACGCTCAAATTCCATCCTCATTACAGGGACCCTTATCACTCATTCAGTCCAAATTGCACACAGTGCCTGATCCCATCTTTAGGCATTAGGTCTCCGTCTTGGATTATTGAGGCAAAATGAATACATCTGTATACAGAGCCCTTATATATATATATATATACACACACACACACACACACACACACACACACACACACACTTATCAGATAGTAGGATTCAGTTCTGCCTGGTATGGTCTGCTTTCTAAAAAAGGTTTCCATGTCAAAGAGGATCTCAAGTATTCTGTCAGTTCAAATATATAAAAGTGTGTCTTGCTGTCTCCTAAATCACTTCACAGTAAGGAGTTTCATCTTGGCTTTCAGGATCTCATCTTTCTTTCATAAAACGCTAAGTGTCGGGTTATCTCCCAGCATGAATGAATCTTGCCCATGCAGTGAAGCAGAAACTGTCTGGTCTCACATGTGATTCACGGCGCTGTCCAAACAGTCAGTTTGAAATTACTCTATACCAGAGACAGTAAGAGGTGGGTCTAACTAACTCTTAAAGGCCAAATGACAAAACAGCATAAAATATGGAAGACATAGGGTTTCTCATCCTTTTTTTTAAACATAAAATCCTCTGCAACACTCAGAGTTCTCAGGATAAACCACAAGTAAGCCATAAGCAGAACTCAACAGAGAAGAGCGCGCAGACATATGGACAAAAAAAGTCCTGCACAGTAAAGGTGCCACAATTTAACCAGCACTATTTGCTGTGGAACATCCACAACCTGTGTTAAACAGTATGCATAATGGAAAACATATGTATGGAAAGAGTTGCCAATAATATGACCTAACACTAGATGTTTTACTAGACGTAAAGGCTGCTGTGCTCTCCTGAAATCACTCTGTGACCTAAGAGAGAAAGTATTGTCAGTTATTCAGTTATTTAAACAGACAACACCCAACATGTGGAATACAGAGATGCAGAGTCCAAGAGAACCAGATCTGGCTCTGTTTCAGCTGCGTGGATCTGATTCCCCTCTGATGGACATTTGGGCCTAGATTCAATTAGTCATTAGATCACGCTTTAATTTCCTCCCCAAAAAGGCTCTGATACACTCCTGATAGGACGTCTGCACTCTAGTCCAGCCCAGCTACACATTCCTCTGCTGTTTTTTCCTGCAAGGAATTCACTATGATCTGCGAAAACAAACCTGACGCTCCAAAGCAGTGTGTGAAAATACATATTTGGTAGAGAGGCTTGGGTGTAGGATTAGAGTAAGGCATACTTTGAGTTTTTCTCTCACTCTTCTGGTGTGTGTGTGTGTGTGTGTGTGTGTGTGTGTGTGTGTGTGTGTGTGTGTGTGTGTGTGTAGGAGTGCTGTTCAGGACCTGGGCCAAGTATTATTGTGTTTTTTCTTTCCTGCACAACTTCAAATACAGTCCAGATGTTTTAATTTGAAAAAGTCCAGCATACTCAAAGTAAAGGTAAGACAAAATGTTAGAAGGAACCCTCTATTGTATTATAAAGATTTACCAGGAGCATGCAAATGCACTCTCTCTCTCACACACACACACTCTCACTCACTCACACACACACACACACACACACACACACAAAATCAGACGGTGGGGGGGGGGGGGGTGGTATACAGAAATACTACAGTCCTTAACACTAACTAGGCCTACAGTCCGTGGCCGTATTTAAAATAAAATTTTGATGAAAGTAACGCACGGGGGTCCAAGTGAGGTAACCTGGATAAACAAAGCCACCTGCTCCCCTCAACGACCAATCAGAAGCCCTGCCCTGTGTTTCAGCCTGCATCTGACGGCGCTGCCCTCCCTGATGCATCGACTGTGTTGCTGACTCAACTCCATCCTACTTCCCCGAGCGGACCCGCTTTGAATATCAGCATATAAAAGCATTCCAGAACATGCTGAACCAGGAATTCTTTTTAAACCTCACAGACTTCTGTTACACGCACTACTAATAACGTGGTAGAATTTACCTCTCAAATACAGCAGATCCGTATGTTGATGTAATACAATACAATGTAAAACATATATGCAATTAAAAAAGAGTAACTAACCAACAAACCAGACATCTGAATAGCTGTAGAAGCGCGTGACAAGCTCGTTTCAGTAGGCTAAAGTGTTGCGCAACAGCAAGCTATCTATGTCTCTCTTTCTACAGTATAGCCTATGGAAGGATTAGTCTCATGGGTCATCGGTTTGCTACAATAAGTTTACATCAACTACATCACATAGTAAAAAACAAACAAACATGAATCATTTTGTAATTAGACCAATGGACTTCTAGATACCTAATCATCATCATAAACCATGTTACAATCTTATTCGATCCAGTGTAATGGTTTGTGACTGCTGGACTAGTTTAAGAAGTTATGCTGTTGTCATGCTACTTAAAATGACATAATGCGCAAAAGTTAGGCTAAACAAGCAGCGCAGTGTGATCACAGCAACCAAGATTACCAACAAAATAGCCTAACTCGACTTACAGAATCTTGTGTCCATAAGCGCTATGTTCTTGACATGTTCATCGCCGAAATATCCTTGTAATTTCATTGAGAAGTCGAATGTCATCGGTAAAATCGGTCAATCTATTCGGTGCCAATAATTCGTTTCGAGGGAGCGTGTTGCCCAACCTCCGAGATCCCAGTTAGAGCGACTCTCCTGACTATGTACGTGCGGTGTAAAGGCTTCTACATACCTGACGCACCCGACCGGTAGCGCGACAATGTGACGTCAAAATGACGTAGATCTCTCTGGCGCGCCAGGGTTTTGGCCGTGTAGCGCGAGGTAGCGCACCACTCATTTTTTTTCAGACGAGCGCGACAAGGCGGAAACAGGAAGATGGACTAGTTCGAGGGCAAGCGAGTTGCAGTGTTTTGTTACAGTCGTGAATTTTTAATAGTTTGCTGGATAAGTTAACAAAGTTACCAGTGAGAGTTGCAACACATGGAATTAAGAGGAAAGAATAAAAACGATTTATTTTCAAACAAAGAATATCTATTAAGGCCTGAACAAAATCTCTTTCCACTTCAGGAAATTACACAAACTCAGCCAGCTGCTAGCTAGCTAGCTAACTAAACTGTTTAAATTATTAAAATTTCCCTCGGGATGACTAAAGTACCTATCTATATATCCATCTATCTATCTATCTATCTATCTATCTATCTATCTACCTGTGCACACACCTTGGAAACTACATGATAATGATGATGGTAGTTGTGAATAGTAGCAACCAAAGTCTGAAGTACCATCACAGAGGCTAGCTACTGGTGTTTCTTACTGCAGCTTCTTCTGCTGTGTAAGTAGTTAATGTTAGTCTTTTCACAACAGCGACACCTCTGTTCAGGAGAATATTGCAACTAGTGTTGCGACCACCACGCGCGAGTATAAATGGTTACGGCGCTTCTGTGACGTCACATTGTCGCGCTACTGGTCGGGTGCGTCGAGTATGTGGGACGTTTAACGGTCGCTGGGGTATCTGGGCTATTGTTAAGTGTAGACTAATGCTGCGCTCTGCGAGGGATCAGGGTGGGGACTTTGCCTCTCCATTTTAAACTTGCCCCAATATACAAGGCGGCATGTTGCCAAGCTACCCGGGACACTGGATAAATTGTTGTCTTTACAGGCGTGAATGTGGTGAGTTCCCGAGGTAAAACAGCCGTTAGAATTAATTCTTCACACCAATTAGGTCATATCTTAGGCTACCTAACATGACACCTGCCAAGAAAGTGTTAAAGGTGAGAACAGGATGATGGCTCATGAAACGCATACAATACTGAGATTAATTAGGTAGCTCAGGCTAACTCGACAGGAAAAAAAACGTCACTTGTCTTTGGATCAAAGGCTTTCTCACCCTCAAATTACGCCTCTGCGCTTTAATTTAATTAGGCGACTACTTCTTGGATTTATACATTTGCCATTTAATTAGGCTCTCACATGAGACAGGGAGGGGGGTGGTCCAATTAATAAACATACCAAGTTATCAAAGTATGTAAGTATTCACAAGAAATGGACAGTCTAGACTGTCCTCCGTAAAATTACGATAGGGTATGACGGGAAGTCTAATTGAGAGGCAGCGGTACAGTAGGCCTACGCCTTTTGATAACCAAAACAACGACCTGTAACCATATCTGGGTTATTGATTTACTTGGGAAATTTCCCAGAACTTAGGCAACACTAAAGTTGGTCCAAGCCAAGTTAAGAAATGCCTACAGAAGCACTGAAATGTGGTGGAAGAGGCAGAGAGAGAGAGATCCACCAACAAAAAGCAAGAGCAAATATCAAAACAATCCTCCCCTCGAATTTTTCTCTTCCTCCACCCATTACTCCTTTTTTACGAAGTACTCTCAAATATGGCCATTCAGCCCCTATTTGATGAGTAAAATGAGCTGACGGGCACGTGCGCGCACACACGCACCAAACAATCCTCCCACATTCTGAAGCAGAGACAAAACAAATGGACACTGGGAGACTGTCATTAACATGCATCATTTAAATCTGCGGCTGTGGGTGGAATTAAGGCCGCCAGGGTTTAACGACCGTCTGACGGGGGATTAGCACGACAATTGATTATGAAGCCCCTTATTGCGACACTCAGACCCCCTCGCTTAGATAAAACTATTGCATTGTGAAAGGTGTCTTGTTACAGCAGGCCTACGCCAAAGTCTATGGATGGAAGGATATATGCGTAGCTAAAAATGTAACATGTCTATTCATGTAATGTCTATTCTTGATTAATATAGGCATTCTAAAGAAGGCCCAAGGGCACTCTGATGGTTCATCATAATGAGTGATGCATGGTAGTAGACATTATAAGACTCTAGGTCTATGATCGATACATTAGGCCTAGGCTACATATCAACTGTGTTATTCTCTTGCCAAATTCAATTGGCCTATGCTGCCGATTTGCTGCATGGTAGTTTAAAAGCACAATCGGGCAGTCCTCGTCCGGTCAGTAGCCAGAAACATGAGCTTTAACCAGTGTGCTTCGTATAGGGTTGAAGCCAATAAGGAGGGTAATTCCTACCTTTGTTAACATGTCAGGGAGAGACATTGTTCTCTCGTTTTCCCAGACAAACTCCACGGAGGGGGTGAGGGCCCATGAGATCATGGTGTTTCCACGTCAACGGAGGTGCTGGAAACCCAGTCTGATGTACATTCAGGATGCGGTCATCAAACCTTTGGCGGTCCTGTGGTGGACTCAATATATAACTTCCAGTTTTGTGTTTGTTTTAATCACATTCAGTAGGCCTATATGCATAAAATGACTGCATCAGAAGATAGACAACTTATGGAAGTGATATGTAGTGAGAAAATAGAAAAAGACTTAGGCTATATACTGAAAAAACGGTCATCTCCTTTTTCTTTTAAACCATGTTTTATTATTCCTAATATTAGATGTAGATACACAAGTCAACAAACATTTTCTGTTTTGATTCCGTAATGAAAATGCTCCACAGCACACTGACCTCTGGTGGAAAGGTCTGGTATTACAGACAAGTACCTGAAAATGGACAGCAGTAATAGTTTGTAGTAATAAGTAGCAGTAGTAACAGTAGTAGTAATAACAGTAGCAATAATAATCATCATCATCATAAGAGTTTTATAATAATTAATCATAGTAGTGGTATTAACAACTCAAAATTAGTTGAAGTCACAGAAGGAGGAAGCAACCCTCCTGTTTAAAAAATTAAAACAAAACATGAGGTGGGTGGATCAGAAGGCTAATGGAGGCTTACAGACGTGCCACTGGATGAGCAAAATACAATCCCCACAAGACAGCTTACCTTATCTGTCTAACACTCAAAAAAAGGAAGCTACATTTTTTCCTCATCTAAATCACTTATGTTGTGTCTGGTTCATCTGCATAATGTCAAGTTTATATTGTAAATGTTTTTTGAGCTGTATTGCATTAAAAAAAGACCTTTACTCCTTGCCATTTCCTACCTCACTTGGGGCTCTGCAATACATACTTGTACATTCATCTCACACACCTGCAACACACCTACACCCTCTGCATGCGTCTGTCCACCATAAATAAAACAGCCTGACCCCCTTTCTGCGGTTCCTTCACACCACACTTCACAAATGGCCGAATCGCATCCCTCCTCTGAAACTGGGACATCAGCTAAAACACTTTCAACACAGGTGTCACCCTTCTAAGTGTGTATGTGTGCGTGTGTGTGTCTGTATGCGTGCATGAGAATTAGAGATGGACATTAGACGAGACGTTTTCTGGTTGATATGGTCAAGATGGACAGTGCATGTTGGAATGAGTGATTGAATGTGAGAGGGACAGAAAGACGGAGAGAGAAAGAACATGAGACAGCATGAATAAACAGAACCATGGGCATGATTTGAAACTAAACCAAAGCCATTCTGTTAACCTACTGCAACATGTTACCGTTCTAAACCGACCTGTTTATTTCGTCTTGGTCTGGAGTCACTGGAGTCATAATGATTCACAACGGACATTCATGCTATACATCACAGTTTTATTTGGCAAACGCTGGGCCTAACCTGACCCCAAACCTGCAGTAGATTCCTCAAACAACCAGCAGAGGGCCTCGTGTGGGATCAGTGTGGCGAAACTAACCCAAACAGGCAGCCACCACTGGCAGTAAACTCACTTAACTTTAGACCCATCAGTTCAGAGCCAGATTTTGCTCAGATCCAGTGGAGCCCCAGTGTAACTCAACAGGCGCTCGTTGTAGCAAGGCAATGGCAGTGAACGAGCTCAACTCAACCCCCATTAGTGTACATGTGTCTCTCTAAACGTCATTTCACAGAGGGGGGGGAGGATACTGCTACTGGAGTCTCTTCATGAAGTCTACCGTCTCGCCATGAGGAAGTCTACTGAGCATGACTGGACTGGCAGCTTCTTGTCAGTCACACACACACACACAAGCGAATGCTGCCTGTCCTGTGTGGTGGCGTGGAATCTGAGGTCTGGCATCTACTGAAGAAGCCAATCACGGCTGCTGTTCCTGTCCGATGGTCAATATTTCTGACTGGCTGTTAAACTGAGAGCACCCTGATCCAATCACAACTCAACATTTTGCCATTTCTAATCACAAAGACAATTCATTCCTAGATCACATATGTGGAGATGGGATAATCTAGAAATAACACTTGAATATTGTCCTGATTCCCAAATATCTTCAGTAAGTTTGGATTCAAATGTTTAGTTTGTCATCTCTCCTTACACTTCACAATTGACCTGGGAAATAATCAACCAACTGAACACCAGATGAAGAATAGTTTCTTGGGCCATCTCAAGGCTCCTCAAAGGCTTTCACTGTCAGAATTAACTATTGAGTGGGTTGTTTCTTTCACTGTGCCCTGAGCGCACCACTCAAAAAGGACCCCTAGAGGCGGGGAAAACAAGTGGGGATGGATTTAACCGTGACCCCAGGAGCTTAGTCTCATACTCCACTCCTTCACATAAAAAAGGGGCTTCACTGTACAAGGACTCTCGACATCGGACCACAACGTCTAACGCCACGCCACCAAGTGAACGAGTCCCAACGAAAAAAGCATAGCGAGATGGCTACAGCGCAACACAACTCCCAAACCAGAGGATGAAGGGCGAAAAAAAAAAAAAACGTACGAATGATCATCTGCCTACAAAAATAGTCGAATATCATGCCACACCAGGTAGAGTAGGAACTAATCGCATGCTCCTCTACAAACTACGAAAAATCATCCTCTCTCTTCGTGAGGGCAACACGGTGACCATCCTGCTTTCACAAACACACACACATTGTCCAGCCCTGGTTTAACTGGTGTCAGACTTGGCCAATTAAGACTTTAGCCCATTACCAACAGGATGACAGAATAAGTTTTGACATCAACTGACATTCCACGTTGTTCAGCAGAAGGCCGAGCATCATTGTGAAAGATTTTGGGAGTCTCAGGTGCTATGGTAACTCCATCAGGTATTTCAAAGGGGAGGTGTCGAATAGTTCGTCACACTCTCCTCCAGTGCCTCCTCTCTCTTTCACATTCGACATTCGTGTTTTGATGCCCTTGAGAGAACTACAGTGTGGCACGCCCTGTTTCTTTAATCATTACAAAAATAGAAGTTCAGCTTTTTTTCCTGTATTTTTTTCCGCCAAGTCTACTGTTGTTTTTTTTCCCCTTCTAATTCTCCCTCTCAGAGAACACATTTTTCTTACCGTTTGTGCATTGTCTGATATTCCTTTGCATTTTTACAATAAAGAACACCTCCAAAACAGCTTACAACTGTGGTGGGGAGAGAAGGAGGGGGAAAGGGTGTAGAGAGAGAGAAGGAGATATACAGTATGTGTGTGTGTGTGTCTGTGTGTGTGTGTGTGTGTGTGTGTGAACAGTGAGACTGAAACCTGATGATCAACTAAGGAACGTTTAATTAGAAACTTATCATTATCAACTACATCGTCAAGCCAAACAAACAGAAAAAAAAGAGTCGAGAGAAAGAAAAGAGAAGAAAACCCCTCAAATAGTGTGTTGCACGTCACTGCAAGTATGTGTGTCTGTGTCTGTTTGTGGGGGTGTGGTTGAGGGATAAGCACCCACGCAGATGCCTCCGAACCAAACTAAAAAGCAAACTGTGTGCAAAACCACGGCACCACAAGAAATAATAAAAAAAATAACCTCACCCTCACAACAAACCAAATTCTTGACTGTCTTAGGAAACAATGGGGGAGGAGAAAATAAAGACAACAGAAAAATTGAAAATAAAATAAAATCAAAAAGAGAGATAGAAAGAGCATTAGGTTAAGATCTATTCAGACAAAGAAAATAATAAAACCACTTTAAAAAAAAATTGAGTCCCCCCCCCACCCAAATGATGCTGTATTTTGTTAATTCCTGCACACTGCAAAACACAACTGCACCATTTTATTTTTTAAAAAAGAAAACATCTTGCAATTTAGGCCATTTCCCTAATGGAGAAGTCTGTGCACAAACAGAAATAAGAGAACAGCGACCAACATGGTCCCACTGTTTCAACCAATCAGATTTTCTTTTCACCTCTTACAACAGGACTATCTATACTTACAATTTCTTTAAATATTTTCTCAAAATCTGCAACAGCAAAAAGATAAATAATAATAATGATAATAATAATAACAGTAATAATTATTGGTAATGCAAATAACACCAATACCAAAAAAGAACAAAATGAGTATGTGATCCTTCACAAAGAGAGAGAGAGAGAGAGAGCAGGAAAGAGTCAACCGAGAAGAAAAAGATGAAAGAAAGAAAAAGAAAGAGCAGTGCAGCGAATGGGAGAGTTTAAAAAGGGTGCTGGAGAGCACCTTTCATCCAGGTGATCTGCAGTTTAGAACAGCAGGCCTGACTCACACAACAGCAAGCCTTACCAGATCAGGCACCTCAACGCTAACTTGAAAGCGGAGAGGAGTCGAGGGGGAAATATCTGGATTATTACACACACAGAGTATTTCTAGGCGCCAGGGAGGCTGTTTGTAAGCTCCACCTGTGCATCACCCCACCCCCCACCCCCTGCCCACAAAATAATAAAATTAGCCTTTTTTAAAAAGTGTAGTGGCAACAGCCACTGTTTTAAGACTACAGACCTTACATTTCCTGATGCTCACAAGACCTTCTCTAATTGTCCAACAAATGGCATCTTAGCCAAGAGGCAGGCCTAACATAGGGTCCAACTGATGGACAGCTGTCTGAAAAATGAAGAGACAATAAATAGATAAAAGACAGAAATATTGAAGGAGACATCAGTTTGGAGCAACACATTCAGTGACACTCTCTTTGACCAGAACACACAGAAAGAAAGAAAGAAAGAAAGAAAGAAAGAAAGAAAGAGAGAGAGAGAAGGGAAAAGAAACAGAGGGCTAAAGATAGAAAGAGAATGCATCTGACTGAGTTGAGAGTGCCTTTTTTTCCTTTTTTTTTCCTCAGGCTGTTATCAGTTCATTTTGAGTTTTGATGTTGTGGTTGTGTGTTCTTTGCTATTTATGTAGATGTAGTAGTAAGGAAGTTGTAGCTGTTGCCGTTTTCGTTTGTGTTTGACATTGTTGTTTTTTTTGTTTTGTTTTATTTCTTCTTGCCGAAGAAGCTGAAGCGTTTCTCGCGGTCCTTCTCCTTGCCGTCCTTGTTGCGCATGGTAACTCCGCCGGTGTCGCCGGAGCTGGGCGAGATGGGGGGCATGGTCATCGCCCGGCTCAGGCCACGAGGGCCTCCGGGGGAGTGGTCGGCTGCCCCGGAGCCTGACTGCATGGACGAGTGGATGGCCCGGATCCACAAGCTCATCTCAGGCTGGTGGTGGGGGGGTGGGGGGGTGGACAGAATAAGAGGGAGAGAAAATTGAAGAAAGAAGGCATGATTAGAAGTGGAAAAGAAAACGAGAAAGGCACCGGTTGAGGAACATTTTAATGACGAGGAAGAAAAAAAATGGAGAATGTGATTGACAGAAGCAGAGAAAGAAAGAGTGAGGGGTATAGCACAGAGGAGGTGTTCAAAACATGACACAACACTACCCCTGGCTGACTATAGTGCAGTGTTTCTCAAAGTGTGGTCCAGGGACCACTGGTGGTTCGCGAGCAGACGTGGTATAATATAATATAGATGAGTTATATATAGAGTTGTTTGTAATATTGAACCAACTTGTATGTGAATCCAAACAGTTCTGCAAGACTGCCTATGTAAGCTATCATACGACTCCTCTGACACAATAACCAAAGACAATAACCAGTGAGTAGGCCTATTGTGTTTTTTAGCTAGGTGGTTCGTGATTTTTTAAAATAAATTATTGGTTAGGTGGTCTTTGGTCTGAAAAAGTTTGAGAAACACTGCTCTAGTGGAATAGGGAGAATAGATCCAAACCAACACAAACATTGCAACCCATGCTACTAGAATGATCCACAAACGGACACACGCTAGCTTGTGGTCAGTAAAGGGTCATGAGGGTTGATCCACTCACCTCGTCCTTTGCTTGGAACAGGAACTCCTTGCCATCTCCGAGCCTTTGGTCACACAGAGAAAAATGGATGTTGAGGAGACTGAGGCATTTTTCTGTAACCTTTAACCCTTCGGTAAACTTTCCTCATACTATAGGTTTTGATTGGCTCTACCCTCCTATTCCTTGACTCCACCCCCCCCCCCCCCCCCCCCCCTCCACAAACACAGCCTTTTCTCCACTAACGTTTCCTTTTCCTTCTTTATCTGACCAGCTCTCTCTCTCTCTCCTTTACATATTCTCTATCACTCTATCAGCAGCACCAATCACAGTATTTACAATAATGGACTCCTATTTGGTATTAAACATCACTAATGTTTCTCCCTCCCTCTTTTACTCTCTGCCTGCTCTCTCCTCTTACCGGAGCTTGAAGACGTGTTTCCTCTTCTTGTAGTCGTGGGCGACCTCGCAGGTGGCCTCGCCCAGGCTGATGGGCACCTCGCCGTGGTACGGGATGCCATTGGAGGCGCTCTTGTTGTCCTTGTAGAAGCCCAGGCTTCCCTTCCTCAGCAAGCAGTACACGTTCTGCCAGGATCTGTTCACACAAACACACACGTGAAATGGAGCTCACCATCAGCCACTCTTCGTCCACCTCTGCAGTTACTCCTCCCTCTCTCTTATACATGCTGATACAATCCCATCAACCCCCCCCCCCCCCGCTATCTCTCCATCCCTTCCCCACATCTTTTCTCTTTCTCTCTTTCCATCCTCTCTTTCCTCTCCCTTCCCTTCCTCACCTGGTGGCGGCCTTCTTGGCGTGGGACTCCATCTCCTGCTTGCGACACAGCATGCCCTCCATGGCCTCGGTGCCCTCTGCGCTCCCTTTCCCGGGCAACGTGGCCGAGGGGTCGTGCCGGGACGAGGACGGGAGGCCGCTGTCGCGCCCGGGCCCGTTCACCGACTCAGACTCGGAGCCCTGTCAAGCAAAAACGGCCGTTGGAGAGAAGTCAGAGTGCAGCCACAGTGGCAACGCAAAGGAACTGGTAAACAAGGTTGGGAGGCAGCAAGACCAGAGGACACAGATAATAACAAGTGCTGTAACCTGGCAACTAATGCTACTGCAAGACTGGTGAAACTAGTGTATCTGTACTTCCACAGCACTAACTGATTTAATTGGTTTGCTACACACAAGCATAAACATACACCACATACCCAGCAGTTAGATTCCATAGACTAAGAGGAAACTATTTAGGACTTTCACAACTATTCACTTGTATTACACAGGCAGTGACTCTGTACTGAGTGGATGCAAGTGCCTCAACAAAATGTGGTGTATTTACCATTTGCATCTTATGCCGCAGAGTTGCGTTAATTTGATGCGACTGTCCAGGTATCGTCACAAGGATAGACGAAAGACAGAGAAGCTTAAGCATAAGATGTTCCACACAAACAACAAGCACAGAAAGACTCACACACTAGATATATCATCATATGCACACAAAGACACAGACATACATACACACAAAACACAGAATTCCACAGACAAATAGACATTACAGAACAATACTGACAAAAGAAAAAGAAGAGCACTGTGGAATGCTTCAAGCCAAACTGCAGAATTCACATGGAATACTGGGAGAGTCATGGAATTTTACTGCAGACCAGGAATGACAGTCCACACAGACATGAAGTAGCCATGACATGCACAGTGCATGGAAGTTCAACAGACAGGCAAGGGAGATTGGGGTTGAGGTGGGACACAGGGAGGGACACAGGGACAATGAGACAAGCCAGGGGTAGAGAGCAAGAGAGACAGACAAGGGACCGACTGGGGCAGCATACTGCAGAGGGCACGGAGTACTGCAGGGAAGAAATCTGTTTCGTTGGAGGAAAACAGATAGGAGAACTCCAAGCAGATCTCAGTAATATGGATCTAATGGTCAAGGCAGGGGTCATTTTAGTTCGATTACGTTCTGTGGCAGCTCAAAGAGTTTACAAAATATACTGAAATCTTTCCAAAGAAAGCTCCTTGTTGAGCATAAGCCATGTTTGTGGTCAGCCACAGTTTAGTGTTTGGCAGCCACACTTTCAGCCATACTTGTTTTCCTCAAAAAGGTCACTACACACAAACCACACCTGCTAACTACCCATTAAAAATCCATACAATCCATTAAGACGAAACATAGACAAAACACACAAAAACCTGCTACATGACGTGCACAACATATTGCCACATTTTGAGTGATGCACAAAAGACTAATAATAAATAAAGAATAAATCTTACTGCAATATAAACTGGTATGATTATCATAGATGTAAATATTACCCTTTCCATCTAAAACCTAATGGACAATCTGAAGCCTATGTAAAGACAGAGCACACTTTTCCTAGTGGGGTGTCAACAGCGCCCCCTGGTAGACTCTAAGACATTGCACTTCAGCCAAGTGGTACGAGAGATCTATTTAGCTATTTATTCATCACAGTTTCTATTTGATATCAATCACATAAAAACTACACAGCTAACCGACACTCACCAACACTGGGACACAGGCTGAGACACAACGAGCCATCTAAAACCACACAGAGCCATATAAAAACCAGACAAAGCCATTTAGAAACCACCATACAACAAAAAAAACGCAAAACAACAAAATCATGTTATTCAGAAGCAAATGGTGAAGCAAATGGAGATCAGAACAACAACAGCGCCCTTTGTGGGCCAGGCAGGGTACTGTAGCCTGTGGGATGCTAAGCACAGGCAGGTAGCAAATGGGGCAATGGCGCTACGCTAGCGCTAGATGCTAATGCTAAGGTACTCACACGTTCCTGTGCCTTGGGCTTAGACATAGGTTTAGACACGGGCTTAGGATCAGGCTTCTTGAGCTCTGACATTGACACTGACAACGACTGCTGAGGGGCAGAGAGGCAACAAGAGTGTGTTATTAGCCGTTTGTCATTTTAGCACGTGCGCGAGGTTAGACAGCAGTAGTCAAAACAGGCACAGCACCTGGAAGAGTGAGTAAACCATTCACATTCCAAAAGCAAACACACACACAGTGAGTGTTATATTTATGCAAAGCTCACTTTTCTCGCTTACATACACACACACTGACAGACGCCAAAATACTCAGTAAGAGTTGACCATACAGAATGGCATGTGTCACACACTGAAACAGACAAATTATTACTTGGAACAGGAAAAACAGGACAGGACATTGAAAAGAGTGTGTAGTTATGACAGAAAACACACAACAGGACAGTTTCAGAATGAAATGGCCAGGACTGGACAGGAGTAAGGAATACAGATGCTGACTTGCACATATGGCCTTTACTTTCAATGTGGTCACTTATACACATATCCATCAAACTTCCTCTTACCTGTGAGGTGTCCTGGTCACTGTGAACTCCATTCACAGATACGGACTGATTGAGTGTAGTCTGGTCCAGACTAGTTCTATCAGAGGGGGTGAAAGAGAGGGGCTCCGATCAATTATGGGGGTGATCTAAAATATTGACACTGAACACTTAAAACACTAAGAACTGCTTGAATTCACCACAATGCTTTGATTTTCTAGTCAGGGCTTAACCCCCCCCCCCAAGCATCAAGTGGTACTGTCTGAGGGGCTTACCTGGCTGCAGAGTCGTGGGCCACAGTTTCTATGTCAGAAGCGACCACTTCAGCCGGGGGTGGTGTGGGAGGTCGCCTTGCTCTTTCCTCCTCCTCTAATATTCTCAGCCTTTCCTGCTCTTCAAGCTGGAGAAGAGAGAAAGACACACCAAACTCATCTCTACTGTTACCTCAAGTTTAAGAATACCATAAGACAGATTCCTTTCAAACATTTGTCCTCATGCCATTTGTACATTGATGACTGTAGCTCCCCTGTCCTTTACTTAATTGAGTTTTTCCAGAGTTCTCCCATCCCAATCTCTTTTCACCCTATGTTCCACTCATCTATGCCCTCATCCCTCTCTCTCTCACCCACCCACACACACACGAGTCCCTAACCATGGCGACCCTTATTTCCCTATCTCGGTCTTAATTACCACACGCACTCTCTCACTCCAAACTCCTTTCCCCCTCCCTCTCTCTCTCTCTCTGTATTCATGTTATTGTAGTAAGACATTTTGGCCTTAAAGGTGTTCACCATATATGTGTGTGCTATATTCAACCATTTGCTCTTTTGGTGTGCTCTGTGAACATGTTAAAGAGGGAGATGCTGCTGTAAGCAGAAAGTGAAGGGGAGATTTATGAGGCAACATCTGTGGAATGCCATGTTCAAGGTGTTTGTGCAACCATGCTGCTTGTGTGTGCCTGAGAGAAGGACGCGTAGGCCCCTGCTCCGGCCGGCTGGCGCCCAAGACCTTATTTACTGTCTTGGGGTCAATCTTGACTGGATTCCATAGATGTCGGTCGTTATAGGATACAACCTTATAGATATGGTCAACTGCTTGGGTAACCAAGTCGTAAAATGGTTTGCGTACCATTAATGGAGATGTCATGTCTTGTCTGACTTGTCAGGGGGGTATAAAAAGTGTTTCCTTGTTTGTTGCATCAGACTGTGTCTGTTAGCAACACGACGTAGGTCTCTGGATATTCGTAAATAAAGCTCTCTGAGATTTCTGACTCTACTCCCGGCTGGCTGAGACTTCATTTCTCAACAATCTCTAGACAAATTTCTGATCCTACAGTACTTCATCCATCTGTGTGTGACTGACCGTGGTGAGTTTCTCCAGCAGGGTGAACCTCTCCTCCCAGCCGGCGGCCAGCTTCTCGAAGGCCTCGTGACGCTTGATGAGGCTCTCCACCTCGTCCACGTTGGCACCCAGCTCGGCCGCCCGCACCAGTGGCTCCTGGCCCGCCAGCCACGACTCAGCCACTGAGGCGTCGCGGCTGAACTGCAGCACCTCCAGGACTGAGGCACAGAGAGAGAGAGAGAGAGAGGGGGATAGAGAGAGAGAGAGAGAGACAGAGATGGAGAGAGAGAGAGACAGAGAGAGATATAAGAGTGTAAACTAACACATTGACAAAAGAGAAAGATTTGTGCCATACTGTTTAACCTTTATAATCTAGGTTAAGCATTTGGCTCAGTCAGCAATCAAAATATGCATTAATGCAGAACAGGCTTTATTTGACTTGAGAGAAAGAAAAAGAAAAATGAGAGTGTAAGAGAGGTGGGTAATGGAGAAGAATTGGAGCACAGTTATAAAGCAAAAGATTGAGGGGGAGACGAGGAGGACAAGTGAGTGTTCGATGAAGAGGAACGAGACAAGAGGAGGTGATTAATAGAGATGTAAAGAAGTCAATGAATGAGGTGAGGGGAGAGGGGTGGATGAACAGACACAAGAGTAGATAGGAAGAAAGGGGGGAGACAGAGAGCCACAGAGCCACTCCAACATGGCAGTGAAAGTGACAGAAGGTCTATGGCAGCGTGAGCCGCTGCGGGCCCTGCACAGACACGTACCGATCTGCAGGTGGTCCATCTTGTCCTGCCACTTCTGGTTGATCTCGTCTCTCTTCGCCTGGAGCTGGACCAGCTTCTCCCGGATCTACACCAGCAAAGAAAACCCACATCACACAAGGGCACTTCTGAACCACATTCAAAACCCCCAACACTGCCAAACCACTTCAAAAAGGCAGAGCCCATTGTGCCAGATGACACCATGGCACATAAAAGCACCCAAAGCACTGTTTTGTACTGCCAGACCACATAAAACCAGAGTCTAACAGGCCAAGTGCAACAGTGAAGATCACTCAAGACCACATCAAGGCAGGGCAGCGCTAGAAACGCAAGGCTTCTGTGACTACAGCAGAGTGTTTATGAAAGTCAGAGTTTATGAAAGTCAATGGGCCTAATTTCAATGTTTTGCAAGAGAAGTGCACAGTGAGGTCAAAGAATGGCGATGGCGTGCAGTGTGCTTGTGTGTTTCTGTTGACTGTGGAGTACCAAAAAATGTCTGTGTGTGGGATTTGCCTGACTTTTAATGTCTTAATCTGATTTGCCTGACTTTTAATGTCTATGTCTTCTAATGTGTGTGTGTGTGTGTGTGTCTGTGTCTGTACGTGAGAGGTAATTGCATGTGCTTTATGGAATGCCGTGTGTGTGACTAGGCACAAAGATATGCACCTCATCTGCGGCGTAGTGGTTGTTGTTGATGAGGGAGTTGCCCATCTCATTGCAGGCGGTAAAGCTGTCTGCTCTGGTCTCGATTTCAGACTTGATGTCCTGGTGGTTGGCAATGACCAGCCCAGCAGATGAAACATCCCTGAAAACACACACCATGTTATTCCTCTTCAGCACATACTGCTATTAATAATAGAGAAACATGCTTCCTGTTGTCATCACCTCATTGGTCAGTGTATGTGTCACTCACCTTGGACTGTCATGTGATTGGATCTGTAGGTTAACCCCGTCCATCCAGAGCATGAGGTCACGCACCATGTTGAAAAAGCGGAACTTCTCCACGGTGTCCAATAGGAGCAGTCGCCTGGCCTGGCCCGCTGCCAGAAGCCCCTCCCACGCCTCGGTGACGGCACGTTCGTGACGGTGGATGTCGTCAGCCTTCTCACCGGCATACGCCTTCTGCAAGCGGGCAGCGTCGTCTTGCACCTGCGTCACCTGTGGAGGTCAAAGGTCAAGATGAATGAGCGCTCACATAAGAATCTGAATATACTCCTTCATGCAGTACAGTACAGAAGACCACAAATACGTACAAAGAGGATATTAACACACTTGTGTAATGCTCAAATCATTAAATGGAACTATCCATTAGTCTAATGAAGAAGATGAAGACTTTTATGTCACATTTTTTCCAAGATGGATAACTTTCTCATATCCACACTTTAAACCCACACATCCCCTCCATCCAACGCATACATCCTCATCTACACACACACACACTCCTGACCTGTCCGCTGAGTGCCTGGATGTCGTGCTCGTAGGCGTTGTGCTGGCGGTGCAGGTGCTGCACGGTGTTGAGGTCGCGTCCCAGGTCGGAGCTGAGCGCCTCGCGCTTCTCGCGCACGCGTCCCAGTGCCTCGCGGGCGTCCTGGTGGAAGCGGTGCAGCTCGTAGGACGCCGCCAGCATCTGCGTGCGCGTGTCGATCAGCTCCAGCAGGTCGGCCCACGCCTCATTCAGGCCGTCCTTCCACTCCGCCACGCTGGCGTTCTCCGGGTGGCCCGACTCGATCAGGTCGTCCGCCTGGCCGTTGACCGCGTCCACGCGCTCCTGACCGATGGTGCTGGTGTCGCGGGCGAACTCGCGGAACTTGTCGCGCAGCATCTGAGAAGAGGGACAAACAGGAGGATGGCTGTGTGAGTTTCACATTTGTTGTAATGACCATTATTGTAAAACTAACTTCACACTTAATCAGGCAACAGCCAGAAAAGTCTATAGAAAGGGTGAGAGTTGGACAGCGAAGCAGAATTGAGCATTTGTTCTGTTCTAAATTTGGACCCTGCTCATTATTTTGTGTGTGTGGGCGTGTTTGCGTATTGGACAGTCTTGTCAAACAGTCTTGTCAATTTTGTTTTTGTGTGCCACACACATAGTGTCACTGCACTGTGATCAATGTCTAGCTCCAGCTCATTATTTGTGTGTGTGTGTGTGTGTGTGTGTGTGTGTGTGTGTGTGTGTGTGAGTGAGTGTGAGAATGTGTGTGTGAGTGTGCAGGCGTGTTTTTATTAGACAATCCCAGTGACTACGACATGCACAATGCCCTGCTTTAGCTCATTATTTTGTACGTAGACAGATCCCTGTGTGTATGTGTGTGTGTGTGTGTGTGTCAGATCCAGCCGTACCGTGACGTGCTCGATGTCCTGTCCGAGCTCGTGGGATCCGGCCACCACCTCCCTCTCGGCGATCCACTGCTCCAGGTCGTCCACCTCGCGCTTGAGCTGCGTGAGTCGCAGGCGTTCTTGCAGCCGACCGCGCCGCTCCTCGGCCAGGTCCTTCAGCCCCGCGTACAGCTTGTCCACCTGGGCCTGACGCAGCGTGATGCGCTCACTGGGGACCGAGGGAGAGGAGAGGAAGGACAGAGAGAGAGAGAGATGGAGAGATAAGGAGGGATGACAGATGGAAAGATAGTGTGTTAGATAGAAGGGAAGATGGAGAGATAGTGTGTTAGATAGAAGGGAAGATGGAGAGATCGTGTGTTAGATAGAAGGGAAGATGGAGAGATCGTGTGTTAGATAGAAGAGAAGATGGAGAGATAGTGTGTTAGATAGAAGGGAAGATGGAGAGATAGTGTGAGGAAGGGAAGAGATATGGTGTTTAAGTAGGTGTTGGGGGAGAGGTGTAGAAGATAAAGAAGGGGAGAGAGGGGTGTAAGGGAGGAAAAGTATGAATAGGCTTGAATGTCTATAAATGAAGAGTCTGGTTCCAAAACGCTATATCTACGTTTTTAAAAACATTAAAAAGTCAGGCTATTAAATTGTGTATTTCAGGTAATATCAATCAAATTGCAGTTGTGTTGTTTTGATTTGATCAAATAACAATACCTAATTACAGCTCTACGGAAATTAAAACATTATGTAAACATTTTTTTTTTTAATCAAAATTCATTAAAATGGTGGATATAGCGTTTTGGACCCAAACTCTTTAAATCTATCTATGAGTGTGTATCTATGAAGATGTTGTCAATGCATCTCCATCTACACTTAAGTCATTTAGTATATTGCCACGTAGGTTTTCCTGGTGGCCCTGCATGGGGTGCCATTCCCTGTGCTCACCTCTCGGGGTGCTCACTGGTGACCATGAAGCGGCTGCTGTTGGCCAGCTGGTGGATGGTCTGGGCGTAGTCCTCCAGTGCCTGCTCCAGGATCTGGTGCTTCTTCACCATCACCACCGCACTCTGCTCATCCTGCACCAACAGCACCACAGCAGTTCAAACGGCTATAGTGGCACACCAACCACAGTACCATACGTCCATACGCACACTGGTGTGTTAGTAGTATGCAGTTATTGTGCAGCATATGAATGCTTCACACACTCACACAACATCACCCATCATTATACACAAAGAATTCAATTTAAATGACATTTTATTTACTCATTGCCATAGTGAATATATATCAAAGTGCTTACAGAGCCCAGTTGAACATGAATCTTGATCCACACATTTCTAACACACACACACACACACCTTGGCCTTCTCCTCAGACATCATGTGCAGCTCCTGCTCGCCCATCCAGGCCTCGGCCTCAGCGGCGTCGGCGTAGAACTGCTGCGCCCGGTTGGCCTCCTGCAGCCGCGAGTGCCGCTCGTCCGTCTCGGCGATGAGGTGCGCCCACTGCTCGCCCAGCTCGCCCAGACGGCCCTCCAGCGCCGCGTGGCGCTCGGCGCCGTCGCTGCTGCCGTCCGTGCCCGACGCCATGCTCCGGCCGTGGGCCAGGATGTCATCGATGCGGGGCTGGTGGCCCTGGATCTCCTTCTGGAGAGTCTGGACACGGGTAGGAGAAGAGGATGGAGAAAAGAGGAGGCGGCAGGAGCCAGGAAGTGAAAGACATGAAGAGAAAGAGCAGAGGGAGGGAAAGATGAATGGTGGGGTGTTAATGGAGGGGAGAGGGGGGGGGGGGTCAAGGAAGTGTAGTAGGGGAGGGCAGAAGAGAGAAAAGATGGAGGGAGAGAAGGAGGAGAGAAGAGAGGGAGGAGGAGTAAGATTGTGAGGTCTGATGATCCAAATAAGATGTTTGAAACCGTAAAGGGTCATCCAAGCCAACGGATGGCGCTCTCGTCTCTTTACCTGGTTCTTCTTGATGAGGAGCTGCACACTGGGCAGGTCTTTGCCATGGTCTGTGGAGGTGGCCAGGGGCATCCTCTCCTTCACCCATAACTAAGAGGGGCAGACACAGTCAGTGCGCTGACTACACTCAGACAAACACTCGAAATAAATCTCTATGTAACGTTAGATGTTTGTTCTAAGAACTAATTGGGCAGTGTACACAGCGTAAATCAAGTCACATATACAGTAGTTCAGTCAAGTCACAAGGGTCACCAAGGCTAGTAGCACAGAGTATGTAATGGTCAGCAGACAGAAGTAATGACATGATGATAATGTACAGTAATTTCCTGTGTGTTAGCCGCATTGTGTATAAACCGCAGACAGTGTTTTATGCAAGTAAAAAAAACAACAACCTGCCCCCGTGTATTAACCTCATAGCTGATCAATGTAACAAAATCAATGTATAAACTGCGGCTAATATTTGGGAAATTACGGTAATCCCACAGATGTTAAGATAAGAGGGGGAACTCACAATCTCGTCCTCCAGGTCTCTGTTGAACTGGTGCGCCTCCTTGGAGGCGAGGAGCTGCTGGCGTCGGAGGTGCAGGGGGTCCTGCAGCTGGGAGAAGCTGTCGGCCACGCGCCGCTGCTGGCCGTCCACCTCCGCTATCCCAGAATCCTCTTGGGCCAGGGCCAGCGCCTGAGACTGCAGCGACTGCACCTCCTTCTCACGCACCTCCATCTGGTGCTCCAGCATCTGAGAGGAGAACAGGAGAGGAGAGGAGGAAGGGAGGGGAGAAGAGAAGAGGACAGGAGAGGAGAGGGATGAGAGATGAAAAGATAGAATGGAGAGAAGAGAGACAACAGGAGAGGAGGAGGGGAGGCATGAGGAAGGGAGAAGAGAAGAGGACAGGAGAGGAGAGGAGGAAAGGAGGGATGAGAGATGAAAAGATGGAACAGAGAGGAGAGAGACAACAGAAGAGGAGGTCTCCCAACACCGATCAGAGAAGAGAGGGTTGAGGAGGAGAGGGCAGACAGAGAAGTTAGCAGGAGAGAATGATGTCCATCTTGTTTTGCCCTCTCTTGTCATTCTGCCCATCATGCCTATAAGTAATCGCTGTGCCGTACTCAGTAGCGACCAGCAGGTGGCGCACCTGGTGCTTCTTGAGCAGGATGTTGACGCTGGTGAGGTCCTTGCCGAAGTCGTCGCTCTGCAGCTGCGAGGAGAGGTTCTGGAGCCAGGTGTCCAGCGCTGAGCAGCTCTGCGTGAACAGCTCGGCCCGGTTGGCGTCGAACAGACACTGGGCCTTGGTGCGCGTGGTGCTCTCCAGCTCCTCCCACTGCTTCTGCAGACCCTCCAGCGTCTGGCGCACCACCGGCTCCAGCTCGGGCTTCTCACTGACCAGGGCCTGACCCTCCTGAGATAGACAGAGAGAGAGTGAGAGAAAGAGAAAGAGAGAGAAAGAGAGAGAGAAATTAATGCGGAAAGTTATGCAAAAAAAGGTGGTAACAGGCATGTCACAGAGGCCAAGCCCACATGGAGGTCTGTCCATCATAGGATGAGGCAGGGCTGTGGTACCTTGTCGATCTTGTCCAGCCAGTCCTTGTTGGAGGCCAGCTCTGCCATGAAGGCCTGGTGCTTCTGCCACTTGCTGTGGAGGTTACGGGCCTCGTCATAGGACATGTCCTGAGCCGTCAGCATCTTCTCGTTAATCCAGAGAGTGAGCTGGAGAGAAAGAAGAGAGCGAGGGAGGGAGGCAGGGAGAGAGGGAGGGATGGATGGAGAGAGAGATATGTTATTGTTCATTTAAATGCAAAGTGAAATCCTGAGTCAGTGTGAGCTTGGTCAGCTGATCGTCCTACCTCCTGTCCATCCTGGAGGAAGTGCTGCAGCTCTCTGTTGTCCTTCAGTTTGGCCAGGAGCTCGCTGGCCGTCTCCTTATTCTTCTGGTGCCTGATAATCAGAGGCATTCAAGAGGAAAGTCTAAATTAGTGACAATGTTTATATTTTTAAATCAAGACACCACACCTGATGCACCCATCTAGTCAATAGAGTCTATTTCACTGTGTAGAGGTCTGTATATTGTACACATACAATAAGACATAATAATCCTCAAAAATGTTTTAATGAGAATAAATACTTTTTAAAATAAAAAAGTTTTCGTATAAAATCCACGCTTCACCTATCCTGGATGGAGTCGGCCTTCTCCTGGATCTTGTCAGCATTGGCGTTGCCATCGGAGACGAGGCGGCGGCCGGCCTCGACCACACCGTTGATCTTCTCCTCGCTGGCCTCCATGGTGGTCATGAAGTCATCGTGCTTCTTAATGGCCTCTAGCGCCCCCTGCAGGCTCGAGGGCATCTCTGTGTGGGACAGCACATACTCCTGGAAAGGGGAGGCAGAGACAGAAGGACAAGTCTAATCAGAAACTCAGAAAAACTATTTTTTTGCTGGTTGAGACATCAGTTCTCTCATTTCATTCTCTGCATTTACAATACAAGTCATTATGTTTACAGATATCCTAGAAATGCAATGCTTTGTTCGCTAACAGTGTTTCTAAAGTCTCAGCATTTTTCTTTGAATGGGCCTCCCTTTCTCACGCAGTCCTCTCTCCCATTAGGCAAATACATCACTTCTCACCATCACACGCTCCATCTCCCTCCCGTTCTTCACCTCACACTCCTCCACTGACTTCCTCAAATGCTCCACATATTTCCTCCCAAACCCTTTTACACTCTTTTACACTTACTTATGTCTTTCCCCCACACTCGCACACTCCCTCAATCCATATTTCTATGCTTCTGTACACACACACACACACAACACACACACACACACACACTTTTGTCTTCTTTCATCCTTCATTCTGTGCCCCTTCCTCCAAATCATCAATCATGTCCCACCCATATCTCCATCCATACACATGCATCTGTTCTCAGTCTCTCTCATACATTCCCATTCTACTTCCATTCCTTCCTTCAGCATCCTCCCCTCCCTCACCTGGCTGTTGAGGAAGCCCTCGGCCTGCTTGGCGTCCCTCAGGAACGTCTGGAAGTCGAAGGCCTGGGCCAGCAGCGCGTGGCGGTTCTCCCACATGCGACGTAGCTCGTGCCAGCCTGTGTCCAGCGCCTGAAGCCGCTGGGCCAGGAACATGTGCTGGGCGTCCGTCTGGCCCTGGGTCACTTCGGCCCCCGTGGCGCGCATGCGCTCGTAGTCCTCGCGGTAGTTGTCCACCTCGTTCTTGATGGCCTCGTGCTGCGTGAGCAGCTGCTCGGCCTCGGCCATCGACGTGGGGATGTCCTCGGACGCCACGGCCGTCTGCGTGCGCGACAGCCACGACTGGAAGTCGTCCAGGTCGCGCAGGAAGCCCTGCAGCTTGGACGCTTCGCCCAGAGACTCCTCGCGCTTCTTCATGGTGGCATTGAGCTCCTCCCACACGTCCTGGATCTCGGCCAGGCGCATCTGGATCTCCTGGGCCTGGTCCGGGTGCTCCTCGGTCAGCTTCTCTGCCTCCTTCCGCAGATCGTCCAGCTTACCCTGCAGGGGGCCACAGGGCATCATGAGAAGAATTTCATCTCAAAACTGGAACATGGGACTTTACTCTTATACACATTTCATTACACATCTACAAGTCATTACAACATTTTATAAAATTCAATTACATTGTCACATTATTAAATAAATTGACTGAAATATTAAATAAATAAATAATATAAAAATATATGAAGAGTTTGGTTCCAAAACGCTATATCCACCATTTTAATGATTTTTCATAAATATTTTTTTTTTTACATTTTGTTTTCCAAGTAATTTGAGTTAAAATGTAATTGGGTATTGTTACTTGATTTATCTTTACTCAATCAAAACAACATAAACTGCAATTTGATTGATATTACCTGAAATACACAATTAAATAGCCTGACATTTTAAAGTTGATGGAGATATAGCTTTGGAACCAAACTATATATATATATTTAAAAAATCATCATGTCTTTATCCTCCACTTTCTATGTTCATTTTCACTTGATTATTTATCCTACAGTTGTTTAGGTTGCTATGCATTGCCCACAAGCATTCCCAAACATTCCTAACATATTACTCCAGCTCTGGAGAGCATCATTTGTCATTGAGCAGAATAACTACTAACTGACAGGAAAGGATATGGTGTCCAGATGCACGTAAAGTCAGACATTACGCAACAAACTGTCAGTATGTCAGACATGCTGTCAAACCACTAGAACCCCGTCAGCATTTGTCTAAGGCATCAATAGCCTCTGCAGAATGTGATCCTTATCAAGGTGCCATTTCCCTTCAGTCTGGGGAATCTCTAACAAACAACAGTAGGAATCACTGTTAACTTCACAAAAAAATGAAAGAAAAAATGTCATTCAGTGGGTCTTTACTTTATTTTACTAAGATGGTGTTGACTTTCTAATGCTCTCTGCTTCTCTTCCTCTGCATGTAACCTCTTTTCACAGTTGAGTCATACCAATGAATATGATAACACAAATTTGCATTCTAGGGAACAAATAAGCCAGTGTAAGCCTGAGTTATACTACTTTTGAGTTCTTCTCACAGGATGTTTCTCAAAGCTGCATAATGTAGTGTCTGGCCTCCCACCCCAGCCCCGCCATGGTGCCATCCATCTTGAGTCAGCTGCTAATGCTCCATGTCAAACTAAATCATATGCTGTCAAAGGAGCATGTCAACACGTCCCACCGTATCTAGCAGGCATAATGACTTCCTGCCACACTGGGTAGAAACAGGCTCCCTCTTTCTCCAGGGAACATTTTGTCTCCGCCTTGGGTTTGTATTACCTGTCTGGCAACCCCTACAACCCATATGTCTTATTCACAGGTCTAATTTAACCTGACGGTCCACGTAATCTGTAGTTCAGTCTGTGGTTTTTTACCTGTACACGTAATGTCTGGTTTAGATGTGTGATCAGCCAGTGTATGGCTAACTTCACCCAGTCTGAACTCTCAGATTTGTTAACGTGAGAGTGACACAACCTTTGGCGTAACTTTCAGTCTAAGGTGTGCTTTACCTGAGAGTTGTGTGCAACCTGTAGTCTCAGGTCACCTGTATGCCTTAGGTAAGCTTCAGTTATCATATGTCAGTCACCTGTAGGACCTACATGATATTTGGTTTGTGGTATGTGGTGTGCTTTACCTGCCTAGTCTAAGAAACCTGTAGTTTCAAGGTGTGGTTTACAAAGGTGTAGTTTACTTGTATGACCTAAGGTGTGATTTTCCCATAAGGTCTATGTGCGATCTTGTTTTCAGAAGTGCTTCAGCTGAATGCTCTACATAAACCTGTGGTTCTCAGGTGTGCTTTACCTGAATGGCCTCCAGGTCTCGCTCCATGCCGGTGAGCTTGCGCTGCAGGGCCATGACGCCGGCCAGGTCGTTGCCCAGGCCCTGGGTGGACTCGATCACCTTGGTCTTCTCCTTCATCCACGATTGGATCTCGTTGCACTCCAGGTGGTAGTTCTGGATGTTGAGGGCAGACTCCAGGGCCTGCTTCTTCTGGTCAGCCAGCCGCTGGAACTCCTTCCACCTGAGGAGACACAGGAGGAGAGTCAGAGGAGGAGTAGTTATGGTTTAATAGTTTAATGCCAGGTCAGCATCTATGGCTATAATATGGCAAAAAAGTATAAGAAATCTAAATAAATTGGAGATTAAAACAAAGAAATAAAACTACTTAGATATACAAATGATACGATTAAGTAAGATTCTTAAATCCACATTAGCAAAACAAATCCAGAATTTTTAGGTGGTGGTCAAAGGAGTGTATGTGAGTATGCGTGTGTGTGTGTTGTAAACATGTTTTAACAGCATCTATACTGAGTGGAAGTGTGTGTGATTGCTGTGTGTGTTTCCCACAGACCTGTTATTGAGCTGGTCTTGTGTCTGGTTAATCTGGGTTTTGCTGCGGTCGTCGGACTTCAGCAGCTGTTGTGCCACCTGGTTGACATCTGTCACGCGAGTGCCTAGATTATTCATCTCTGGCTCCAGAGTCTCAAACCTGGAGAGGAACACAAATAGAGAAATCAAATCATCCCACAAACATCTCCCCTCCACTCTAAAGCCCAAACACATCATCTGCTCCCCCTATATTAGTCATCCATCACCCCATCTCTTCTCCACGCATACACTTATCTGACACTAGAGGGTGCTATTCGTCATATAATCATTAATCAACGCTGTTTGCCTAAGTCATTGATCTTCCTTTGTTGAGATCAACTTCAATCTCCCTACCCTTCCCTTATCTTCCCCCTCTCCCGCTCTCATCCTCTCCTTCACTTGCTCTTTCTCTCCCTCCCCTTCTCCCTCACCTCTGCTGCACCACCTCCAGGTCCTCCAGCTTGGTGGGGATCTCCATGCTGTGGAGCCACTGCTCCTTCTCCTCCACCCACAGCTGGCAGGCGCCGGCCTCGCTGAACATGCGGTAGAGCGCCAGAGCGCCCTCTAGGGCCCGGCGCCGCGCCGACGACAGCGACTCCAGCTCCTCGTAGCGTTGCTCAATGGCAGGCAGACGGCCCTCCACCTGATAGAGAGAGAGAGAGAGAGAGAGGGAAAGAGAGAGAGAGAGAGAAAGGGAGCGAGGAGAGAATAGTGTGTGAAAAAGAATGACACCAATAAGTGCAAGGAAGTGATAGGAAATGAGAGAGAGATAAGAATTATATTGCAGGTTTAGTTTTGGTGTCAGTCTGTTTACTACTTTGGCAATAAAAATAAAGATATTGCCCTGCCAGTAAAAGCAATCCAAAGAATAATTTCATAAACATTAATGAATGCAGGTGTGTATGAGTGCTACCTGCAGTGTGTATGTGTGTGTGTGTGTGTGTGTGTGTGTGCGTGCGTGCGTGCGTGCGTGCGTGCGTTTTACCTGCGGTGAGCGTGTGAAGGATGCGGGCAGTGCGAGGGCCTGCTCGTGCAGGGAGTCGATGAGAGGGCGGTGGCTCTGGATCTCCTCCTCCACCTCCCTCTGCTTGCGGGCCAGAGTCTGGGTGGAGAACTCGTCATGGCCCACCTCCTGACTAGACACCTGCGGCCCACACACACAACACACACTTACTGCACTGTTACAAGACCAATACTACACACTTAGAATCCCCCTACTGAACAGTTACAACGCAGGTGCGTGCAAATTCACACAGGCGAATGTTTGCAAACTGTTTGCCATCAGTTTTCTGTGAACGTTTGCAAACACTCGCCAACAATGAGAAGGTAGTTCTCTGCAAACATGTTGGGAGTTGGACGGAGAGTTACCATTGAGATGGAATGTTTACACAAAATCGTTCAAATCTATCTGTTTAGACAAACATGTTCGCCACGAACGTTCACCTCTGTTCAAGGAATTTGAACGCACCTCTGTTGTAGTACTGCTACAGAGAGAGTGCAAAAGTACTACGACAAATGTATCAGCCCAACACTTCAGTTACTGTTGGCTTGCTATTATGGGCTTCCACAGCTTGGTTGGTGTGTGTGCTGGTGGCGGCAGCAGTAACAGCAGTGTCACCTGTCGGAGTGTCTCCATGATCCAGGCCTCCATGTCATTGGCATCAGTCTGGAACTGGTGCAGGGCCACCGACTCCTTCAGACTCTGTTCCCTGAGCAGGGACGTCTGGGGTGAGGGGTCCGAGAGGGAGGGAGGGAGGACAGTGACCGAAAGTGAGGGACAGACAGAAGAGAGGGAGAAAAAAAGATTAAAAAAAGAAGGACAGAGAGCAGTAGAAGGTTAGTCTCCATGGAGACATTCAGCCTTCAGTACATAGTGCTTCTAATTAGAAAAGCCATTACAATCTGTTGTTTTGCAGAGGATTATACATTCATTAAACATTGGACACAGCTGAACAAATTCAGCCCAATGGATCTTCTCTAAGTCACCAACAAATGGCTTTTCTTCCATCTCTCTCTCTCTCTCTCTCTCTCTCTCTCTCTCCATCACAGTATCCGACTCTTCCTTTCTTCATTCTGCTGTTGCTCCTTCTCTCCTCTCAACCGTCTGTCCGTCTTACTGCTAAATACTCTATTAGCAGATAATCCTCAACTCGCATCATCACACACCACTGGGACGGACCTTCATTAATTTCTGTACCTGAATCCATCCATCATTCCCTGTGCTATTCTTAACTCACTCTCCCTGTCTCTCCAACTCATTCTTTACTCTTCCACTGCTCTCCTTGCAATTATTCTTACATTCAAATTGACTTGCTTCACATTTGCATTCATTTCATCCAAATCGACTCCAGTTGTTGTGGAACAATAATATGTCTTATCTCTTCATTATCCTTTTCGTTCCTGTCTTTATATTTGCCATTGTTCTATTCTTTCTATTGTTCTATTTATTTTCCTCCCTCCCCTGCATTCCGCCTCACCTCCTCCAAGTGAGCCCACTGGGCGCGCACGTCGGCGATCCGCTCGGTCACTTCGGTCGCACCGGAGTGACCCTCCCGCACCAGCTGCTCGCCAGAGGCGATGCTGTGGCCCAGCGGGCCGTAGCGGGCGGCCATCTCGTCGCGGAAGGCCTCGTGCTTGCTGAGCAGGTGCAGCGCCGACGAGAGGTCGCGTCCGCAGTCGCCGCCGGCCAGGATCTGCTCCTGCTCGCGGATCCACGCCGCCTCCTCGCCCAGCTCCCACAGGAACTGCCAGAGGCGCCGCGACTCCTCCAGACGGGCGCGGCGCGAGCCGGCCAGCAGGCCCAGCTCCTCGTAGGCCTGGCCCAGCTGGACCTCCTTCTCACTGACCAGTGCGGGGTCGCACGGCTTATAGACTGGAGGGGGAAGGGGAGAGTGGACATGCAAGATTCAGGTGAACGTGTTGCTCTAGTTCAGTGTAAGCATGTCTGTGTGATTGTTGCATGCTGTATTGCAGTGTTTCTCAAAGTGTGGTCCGGGGACCACTGGTGGTCCGCAAGCTATCCCAAGTGGTCCGCGAGCAGATGTTGTAAAAAATAATATAGATGAGTTGTTTGCAATATTGAACCAACTTGTATGTAAAACCAAAGTTCTGCAATACTGCCTATGTAAGCCATGCCAATTTATTTCATATGAATCCTCTGACACAATAAGCAAGGTGCAAAGACAATAAGCAAGGTGGTTCAGTGAGTAGGCCTATTGTGTCTATTAGCTAGGTGGTCCGTGAGCTTTTTTCTAATGGTTAAGTGGTCCTTGGTCTGTAAAAGTTTGAGAAACACTGCTGTATTGTATAGTGTGAAAATATGTTTATGTATGTATGTGTATGTGCCTGTGTGAAACAGTATGTACTGTGTTTATGCTGTTTCTGAGCCTCCATGTAATAACATGCTAAAACTCTACTATTGATGTAAAATGCTGCTCAGTGGCCTATTGTTTTTCTGTATGTGTGTATGTGTGTGTGTGTGTGTGTGTGTGTGTGTGTGTGTGTGTGTGTGTGTGTGTGTGTGTGTGTATGTGTGCAAACTCACTCTGTCCATCAGAGGTGAAGCGCTGTGCATTGGCCTGCACTGCTTTGATCCTCTCGGCCTGAGCGGAGATGTCGGCCTCCACCAGGTTGTGTTTCTGCAGCAGGTCCTCCACATCGTGCAGATGCTTACCGCTGTCCTGACTCTGCAGCCGCCCCTGGAACACACACAGGAAGTCAGCTCACAGAGCAGCATATAACATTCACAACAGCTGGTCACCATGGTTAAAAACAAATACTAACTCAGGTGCATGTGCCGTCGTTTACTGTTTTAGTGTTATGGCAACATCTCCAAATGCAGTGTCATTTCAGTCATACACTTGTGCAAAGTGGAAACTTAAGCAGTTTGTGTGAAAAATTGTGTGAACGTAAACTCTTTTAGTAGCAAGATGATTTCTTCAGGTTTATGGCTGTTAGAACACAGAACCTGACCCACCCCCCCCCCCCCCCCCCCCCATGATGCTAACATTATGTCATAGTAAACCATGCACAGTAAGTCAAGACATGATAACCATGACTGTCATAAAAACACACCAATAAAGTAGTGCTGAAATGTGAATGTATGTGGCACAATGCATGGTATGAGCAAGGTAGTTCATCTCCAACATAATTCTTAACAAAGTCATTGACACTGTTGAAGGTCGCCAGCAATGTGAGTTTCCGTGTGGGATCCACTTCCCTCATTAACATGATTTCATTGGCCTGCGCTGTGTCTGTGATATACTTAGACACCCTTAATCCTTAGCTTCACTCTTAAACTGTTAAGCTACCCTTTTACTGATGTGGGCTCTATACGTCACCTGTCTGTAGTCTGAATGTTTATGTGCTTTTCAAAAGGTCTCTGTGCTGATCTGTCTTTGACTTTCATCTTAAGCTCTTTTTTGATGCTGTGCACTTTTGTGATGTATGTGTATGTTATCTCCTGGTGTTGGTATCCTGTCATGTGTAAGTATCCTTTACAGCTGGTTTCAGTATCAGATGATGTATTCAAATACATGAAAGTGTACCTTTGTCAACATGTTTCTGTTAAACAGTCCCTTTATGTGTGTGAAGTGAAGTTTATGAGCATACTTTGTATAGCCTTCTGTGTGATTATTGTGTGTATTGTGCTGGCATGTGTGTGTTAGGGTGTGTTTAATTCGTTGCCATGGGTTACCTTCATGTCGGCCATCCAGTCCATGATGTATCTCATCTCCTGCAGGAGGCGCTGCAGGTCACGGTGGGAGTTGAGGCGCTCGCGGCGGGCCGCCAGCAGCTCCTTCAGGTACTCCCAGAGCCGCAGGACGTTGTCGCGCCGTGCCACGATGCGCCGCACCTCGTGGTAGCTCTCCTTTTCCAGCTCGCGGGCCACCGCCTCCACGGCCGCCACGCGCTCGCCGTACGCGCCGATGTCCGTCTCGATGGCCTCGTGCTTCCGCGTGGCCGCCTCCACCGCACCCAGATCACAGCCGAAGTTGTCCTGCAGATAGAGAGAGAGAGAGGATGGGATTAAAGGGCTTTAGAGAGGTGGTCGATATCCCAGCTACTGGACTGCAAAGTGAGGTATAAATGTGGTAAATGCAGTATTACTATGCTGCTGCTACTGAAGTGTGCGCACATCAGAATATTACTGAACTGGAAATGGCCCTCTAAAGGCTCTTGTTCATCCATAAAAACAAATGCTTGCGGATCCATCTTAATCTGTCATATTAATTCCCTAGAAATTACCCTGAAATTCTGGCCCGAAGCCTCTGTCCATTTGTAACGGAGAACCAAAATGTTGTGCTTCATCCACTGCCCACTTGAGTCCATAATTAGAACATGGATGGCAGTCAATGTTCTCTCTGCTGTCCTGCTCTATTTTTACCAGGACAATCTCAAGGAACATGGTGAAATGTAATCATTGTTTCCGATATCTTTCAGCACCTTTAACAATACAATGATAAATGAGTGCTGAGAGAACAAGTTGGTAAGCTGAGCATTTTTTTTAGAAAGCGTGGGGTTGAAGATGCCTCCTGACAGTTTGGGCTGTAGGACCGGCACACTCCGAGGGAGATGAAGGAGAGTTCCATGAGAAAGATCAAACCAGAGACGGTTGATAAATGATTGTATATTAAGGATCTTTGATCAAACTCTGTCCAGTTTGTACACCTCTTTTATCTTTCATTTAGTCTGCTTTGGCTCTTCTCTGCTCTCTCCTCCCCCAGGCTCAGCCCCATGTGGTCCCTTCCACTCAGAGGTTTCCTCCAAACGTCTCTCTGAGCCCTCGCTCTCCTCCACCTCCACACTCCATCTTCTTTTCAACTCTGCCTCCATCTCCCGCCTCCTCTCTTCAAACTCCCTCTTTCTCTCTTCCTCTATCCTCTCTCTCTCTCTCTCTGTATGCCCTCCTTCTCTACTCTCTCTTTCTTCCTGCCTTCTCTCAGTTGCTCTCCCTCTCTCTCAATTCTTCTCCTCCCTCTCTACACATCCTGTCTCTCTCTCTCTCTCTCTCTCTCTCTCTCTCTCTCTCTCGTTAGTGCTGCTGAGCTACTGCCTGCCACCTGCATGGCTGTGGCGGTGGACACCAGTCAGCTGGGCACAGAGGGCCTCCAAGCTCCAGGCCAGGCTCCAGCGCTGCCCCTAATGAGGGCCAGTGCCACAGACATGCCCACCACCACACCTGGGCTCTGGGCCCACCTCTCCACCTTCAGCACTGACGCCAGGAGATCTGCTCCCACGACACACGCCCCCACACACACACATCCACAGATTGGGAAGCACGGAGATGAGAGAGGGCTATTTTAGGTAAGCAGCACCCTGAGGATGTGTGGGGGAGGCATGAGCTCTGTGCTGCTATTTGCCATAACTGCCATTAAGAGATGAAAACCCAGCTAGTAGACAGAGGGGGAGGAGAGGTATTTTTAGGTTAATGTGAGAACGAGTTGTGGGTTCTTCAATGACTGATCATTAATGTGATCATTAATGTTAGGAGGTACATTATAATAGCATCTCCCACCATTAGTATCTTGCTTTTTGTCCTCACTCTGTGCTGTTACCATGGCAACTATCACATGACAGAACCTGGTTTCTGGCAGGATATGAGGTGTGTGTATCAGGGTTTCCGTTGTCCGGTAATTACCAGACATTGGCCGAAAAAAAAATGAAATGTCCGACAAAATTAAATCTCTCCGGTCAAATTGTCCGATTGAAATTGGCTAATAATCCCGTCCCCTAACGCAATCTGAATTTCAGAATAAGCCTTATTATGTAAGCCTATATTATACGTCCTCTGGCTATGTTTTTAAACGAACAGGCTCTACCGTTTGAAAAGTAGGCTATTAAACAACACGCATAGCCTATGCTGCATTTCAAATAAGAAGCGCACACTTAAAATGTCCATGTTAAACAAATGAGTGAGGCGGTTCAAACATGGCCAGGCCCAGGCAGACTAGCCTTAAAAGTTTTTTAGAGGCCAGACACGATGGATGATGATAAATTGGTAACGTCTGAAGTCTGTCCGGTCAACTCCACCACCCCCAGATAAAAAGCAGAAGTGTCGGGCGTAGGCCTATCTGTCGGAATCAGTGACATTGGAAGTGGAGTTGTGGGGGTGCGGCAGCTCCAAGACACTGTCATTCTCTGTGTACACTGGACATGCAACTGTGTTCTTTACCCAAAGCATACAGTAGGCCTATGCTTTCTCTGTCTATAATCTGCAGGGTTAGGGCCTCCTCGACGAGGAGATTGCTGGTCCGCTGATAATTTCCGGCACAATTAAACTGTATCATTGAACCGTGGGCTAAAAGAAAAAGAAACTAAACATTTCCCAGAATAAGCAACATTTCTCCACTGGAGATAACGTGGGTAGCAGCAACAAACAACGTAGCCTTTTT
>NC_055961.1:24775780-24785780 GCF_018492685.1 Alosa sapidissima
ATTTACATCTACGCTTGTTCATTTAGCTGACGTACGCTTTTGTCCAGCGACTTAAAAAAAGAAAACAATCAAGGTATAGTGCGAAAGACGACATTAGTCCAACAATAAATAATAGCTTCCATAAGAAATGAACCAGATGACGGCAGTTCAGAGTCCAGTTAAGCCAAGGAATGTAGACAAGAGAAGGACATCAGATAAATCTTTTTCCAGTTTCAAATCTTGGCAGGACCAGAACTTCTAGAAAATTTCACTAAGCAGCTATGACAAATGAGGCCCCTTGTATTTTCAAAGACTACCAGAGGCCATTACGGCAGCTCACCTGACTAGTGGCAGGAAGCCCATTTCTCTTGTCTTTACATCCCTTTGCTGATTGTGAGAATCTTAGGTCTGCTTCACACAAACCCGCAACAAAACCACCGTATACAGACCACAAAGCCCCTATGGATGCGAGTGACTATAAAGACAAGAAATGACCAGAGAGAGAGACCTATCCTGAAGACAAGTTAACCGAGTGAGAGTTATCTGAACACGCAAAACCAGAGATGGGCGATATAGACTTAACACTAGATCACGATACGTCAGGATATTTTTGGCATCTTTGTTCTCATTCTACATGTTAGCTGCAGTACTTGCAGTACATACAAACATAAACAGGTCACCTGTATCATCAATTTCGAAATATAATAAATTGTTATCACAGGGAGGAATTCTACCGGTATATAGGTACAAACACAAAATGTAGTCCTATCTCACCCCTAAACAAGAGCAATTTACTGAAAATGACCCTGCCTACAGTGTAAACAGAGCCCTTGCTGCCTATTCATGCTCCTGTTTTAGATGTGTAACTCAATATGGGGAGAGATGCTTTTTTCTGATATGACTGGTGCCGCTGTGCCTTGTCCAGACCACCGCGCTAACTCTTTACACCGACTCGGCAAAAACATCAGAAGAACCACAACAAGCGTGTGTGCGCACGCACGCACACAAACAGACACACACACAGGCGCCTCAGCTTCAGAGAGAGGGGCCCTTTGGATACGCATGCTTCTGGTCATTAGGCCGATTTGCTGGGGAGTGTCCACTGTGATTATCCACAGGGCCAGTCACAGAGCCTCTGATGCCTGGCTCCCGGCCACCTCCGTCATTAACAACGAGTGGTCATTAGCCAGGGCCACTCTGCTCTAATCACATATCAGTGTCTGATATTCGGACACCGATATGTTTGCTATTTAATGACAAATAAATTTTACTTTAATATAATTTACTTCTTAATAGAGATTAGTATCTAATAGGGGTGTCACGATTCTCCAAATCCTCGATTCGATGCAATTTTTTTATTTTAAAGTCACGATTCGATTCGATTTTCAATCTCTTTTTCAACATTACTATTAATGCATTCCTTATATGTTATTTACTCTTTTTGGCCTTTTCCTTTTCTGTTTCGGGGGGCTTTTATTTTGAAAGCGTTCCAACTAAAACAGGCTAAAACAGAGACGTGAACATAGTGAAATGAAACAACACAGAATTATAATTTGATCGTTTCAGCACACTTCGAAGAGACCCAAGGTTAGTGTTCATGGATACTTCTCAATGTGCATTTTAAGCCTTAAAGTAACTTTGGACTGTAACTAGATCATCTTTTCACTTGCTAAGTTGAGTAGGGTAAGTTAGTTTTAATTGACGTGAATGAACGAGTACTTCCACACCGGTGATTTCAAAGTAGCAAGAGGGGCTTTGATTTCGGTAGGTTGATGTGTATATTTTAACTGGCTGCAGCCTAAAATTAGAGGAGTGTTGATGCTGCAGTTCAGCACGTGCGTTTGTGCTTCTTGGCATACATGCTGGATGTGACATTGGGGGTGTGGCTGCATCGTCGATTCTACTTTTAAATTCGAAGTTCGAGATTGAGATGTAATTTCGAACGTTTTCGATATAAAATTGTAATCGTGACACCCTTAGGATCTAAAATGCACATTCAATTGGGGCATTTTTCAAACAATATAAACAAACGCTGACTGGATTCTGATCCTGGATTGTCCATAATTCATGCGTTTATGCATCTCCCATGATACGATGGTGTCATCTCTGCCCAATTCTTACACACACATAGACACACACACTTGAACATAAAACTGACTAGTGTTCACACCGTCCAGGCCTTTCCAATTAGTAGGACAATTAACTTGCAATCTGTTTGGATTTGTGTTCCACAATGATAGGACTCTCACTCTCACACCCACACATTCATGTAATTGTATCCTGTTTGATAAGGATATCACACAAATATCTAATTACAATGTCCGTGTAATCCACCACACAAGCCAATCACACTGCATCACTCCAGAGGCGTAATGAGTCTCCAAGCGATGAGGACTCCACTGCACAATCATCTGATCTAATCACATTAGCCACAACAGCCCCAGCAAACTACAGCAGCAATCAATGGAACTGGTCAGCCAAGTGTTTTTCAACAAAGGTATTGCAACATTACTCTTATTGCCCAATGCTCTCCGTCCCTCTGATGGTTTTGGGTCTTTCAAGAGGGGTCTAAAGGCATATCTGTTCAACATGCACTTCGTTTATTAAGTGTTTCTTATGTGTTATGGTTTGTATATTATAGTATTTATTTATTTTCATTAGGCTATTGATTGAATTGACATTGTTGTTTATTATTTCTATTCTCCTTAATGTAGTTTTACTGTTAAATTTAACTTTGTATTGTTGTTATTTGTATGTCACTTTGGACAAAAGCGTCTGCTAAATACCATAACCACGACCATTAACATGGTCATTATCTCTCTAGCCAGGGCAAAATGTATAGAGGGATAAATGCTGACCACCAAAAAAGGTCATTTCAAAATATTTTTTTTAAACCTATCAAAGGCAGCAGTCAAACTGTATCACAACAACTGATGACATAACCTAAATATCATGCATCATCAAACTACCACATTGAGAAATGTGTCAGGGCTTGTATCTGTCCACTAAGGGCTGCTGTGGGACTGACCACCTGCCCATCCAATCGTACCTGGAAGCGGAGGATGATGGTCCAGATGAGTCCGAGCGTGAGGCGGTGGTTGCCGTCGACGATGTCGTGGGAGCCCATGTTCTCCAGGTGCACCTTCTGCTCCTTGAGGAACTGCAGGGCCTTGTCCACGTTCTCCAGGCAGTGGATGCGCATGCGCCCCTTAGTGGGTTTCGGCTGTGGGAGACAGTGAAAGGGGTTAGGACAACACTAGACATATCATAGAGTGGGACAAACAGCATGAGGTGTATTTACTGAGGATGGGAGTACCGAGTCATAGTATTGTAGACCAATGTGTCTCTGGGCGAGTGTGTGTGTGTGTGTGTGTGTGTGTGTGTGTCCTTGTAATGTAATATATGGATGAAACTGTCGAGGAAAAGTATGCACACACATTCCAATGATAACCAGACAACACTATAGAGGAGACAAGGAGAAAAGCCGGTGAAAATGGAAGCATATTAAAGTACAGCACAGACAGACACCGCTGGAGATTTGGAGAGCGATTACAGACAGAAACAGACATGTGATGATTATGTAAATAACCAGCACAGGCCGGAGAAAATAGAATAAGGCTCCCAGAAAGGAATCCGATAAGACAAAGAAGGAAAAAGCCAACAGAGAGTGGTGTGTTGTGGAAGACTACGAACAGATTAAAGGGGGTGCATACCAGAGAAAGTCAAATGGAAGACAGGAACAGAAAAGAAAACCAGGAAAAGAGGGAGAGAGAGAGAGAGAGAAAAGGAGAGAAGGAGTGGGAACTGACCAGCTGTTCTCCAGAGAGAACCTCCAGCAGGCGGATAAGCATGCGTCCATCGCGCAGGTCAGTGTAGAGGTCGCCGATGCGACAGGTGACGCGGCCCAGGTGAGAGTTCACCCACTTGGTGAAGGTCTTCTTCTGCACGGCCTCTCGCTCATCTGAAAGACACCAACAGCAGCAGAATTAACATAAGAGCAGCAAGTCTGCAATGCCCATATAGATACACTCATTGCCAGTCAGAAACACACACACACACACACACACACACACACACACACACAATAATTTTCCACAGACATACCACTCACACAAGCATATGAGCTACATATATATAAAAGCATATGCACCATAAATGTATAGCATAAAGTTAATGTTAAAGCATAATGTTAATTTCTCATGCTAATGAGTGGCGCCCCTTCAGGCAGAGTTTCTCCTGATCAGGACAAACATCTCATGAATAACTTCAGTCACTGATGTGTCGCTATAGGAACACTGCAGCAACAGCAACATCACAGCAATACAAGCCTGCAATGCACAACACACACACACTAGGGCTGTTGGAACGAATTTCTAAAGTCGAATACAAATCGAATATTTAAAAAATCAATACTATTCGAATTTGGAAATTACTATACGAATGTGGTGTTTTGGGGAGTTTTTTAGCAAATATGTGAAAACGAAATGCTTTTGTCACGTCTAATGCACAATCTAAATATGGCAGAAGCGATGCACCCACGGAGATCACCACTCCTGACCATTTCAGCGATGTGTGGAACGTTTTGGGATTTCCATCAGAAAACCGAAAAATAACAATTAGCCTAACGATGTCGTAATCTGCAGAATATGTAGCAGCAAGCAGCCTGAGTGCACATCTGATAACGCTACACCCTGACAAGCTAGGTAGGTCCGAGGACGAGGAACCGCGCAGCTAAAGCAGGCAAGAATTCTCCTCTAGGCTATGTCCGGTGCTTTTGTCACTTCTCTGATAGGCATAATGGTTCATGGAATCGCGGTCCGATAGAAAAAAAGAAAGCAAACTTTTCCCCAATCGGGAAATACTTGCTAATTTGGCGTCATCAAACATAAAGGCAGAACGTCTGTGCATAAGCCCGTTTATACAGTGTATATAGATGCATCATAGATATTAATAATAGGCAAAATTTGAGCAATAAATATTAAAATATAATTCAATTATTAAAAATAATAATGAATGAAATTCGAATTGGGTTATGGAAGAAGATTGACAGCAGACACACACATACACACACAGTTGTCATGATGCTCTACCTTTCACACACACACAGAGTTGCCATAATGCTCTATCTATCACACACACACAAACACAAACACACACAAACACAAACACACACACACACACACACACACACACACACACACACACAGCTAGACACAATGTTCAAGCACCTGCTCCTCTCCGTATACTGAAGAGAACCCAAGAGCTACCCAGAGCTGCGAAGCCCCATAAATATTCATGCTCTCTCAATTTGTTGAGCAGACAAACAGCCACACAGTTTTCAAACTCCATTAAGGCTTATGTGTCAAACTGAAGGATGAATGACTGCATCAATCAAACACACACACTCCGTCTCCCAATCTCATTTTCTCTCTCTCTCTCTCACACACACACGTACACACACACACACACACACACACACACACACACACACACAATGAATTCTAGTGCCACTGCATTCTGCCAGTCTACGCAATCAAGTCCTCCACAAGTGACGAGTGATGACTGCCCTCCCCATAGCGCTCTTTACAGTTCCATACCATTTAGAGAAGTGTGTCAACATTAATGTGTTCCAAACTGCCCAGTAAACGTAAACTGCATACAAGTGGATGACACGACTAAAGATGTCAGCCTAGCAGAGGTGCCTAGTCATAACACTCCTCTGAGAGCCCATAAGTCTGTTTACATTGAAACAATACAGAGTCCAGGCAAATACCACTGCAGTGTGTGTAAGTGTGTGTGTGTGTGCGTGCATGTGTGTGTCTGTGTGCGTACGTGTGTTTGGCATCATGCTCTGGCATACTGCAGTTTCAAGGTCAAACCCTCTGGATCCATTAGGGAGACACACACACACACACACACACACACACTCTCTCTCTCCTTCCTGGCATTAGTTAGACTTTTGCCCCCATTTCACTCTCCTTGTCCTCATAGAGCACCTTCACCATTCCTCAGACTGTCCCGGCCCTCAGAGGGTGCTGAGGGAGAGAGGAGGAGTGAGAGTTGAGCAAGTGTGAGAGAGTCAGAAACAGAAGAGGACGAGAGGAAGCTTCAAAACCTCCAGGACATGAATAACGTTCATGTGTCCTAGCACTAAATTACTACAACTTTTATACATTACGATCTTTGTGATAATGTCATGAACATACACACACACACATAGGGTCACACACACACACACACACACAGGAGTGTCCTCAGTGACAGAAGAACATATGGATGGGGACAGTAAGGGGCTCAACTCCTGCTGACCGCAATCACCGGCCAATCATGTGATCCACCAATGACCTTTCAAGCAAGGAGTGTGATTATCCACACACGGGCTTGAATGTTCACAAGTGCCCAGCCTAGCACAGTTAACGTCCACCTAACTTCCTGCACATACACAGAAAGACGCAGGATGCAGAAGACCCCCCCCCCCCCCCCACACACACACACACACACAGTTATCCATGCATGCCCACAGACTCGGACTCCCAATCCCATTAGTGAGTAACAAATATGTCCACTGGTCCACACACACACACACACAGTAAGAATGCACAAGTGTCTGGAGGGCCATCTGGTCAAGGGGCCACGTAATACACACTCATAGACACACATGGACACAACCACACAGACACGCATGTGAACTCAAGACAGACACACACATGGATGCTGAACTGGTGTCAGCACCTGGAATTACACACACACACACACACACACAATGTTCTATAGACAGAGAGACAGAGACAGACAACAGAGTAATGAGCAGCTGGTAGTGTGTGTGTGTGGGGAGCAGAATGACGGTAATCCTGATCTGATTCCTGGTTGGTCTGGCTGGATTAGGAGGCACTTTAGGGTTTAGGGATGGAAGGGAAGCCCCTCTTCATGAGAGAGAAAACAGGAGAGGATCCATATCCCTCAATATCCCTCTCTCTATCCCTCCTCACCATGTCGCTCTTTCTCTCTCCATCCATCTCTCTCACCTCTCTCCTCCCCCCATCACTCCATCCACCCATATCCCCCTCTCCCTTCTCCTCTGAAGATCAACATAAACCAAGCCAATTCAGCTCCACCACTCAAACAAAGACTCCAACTCTGACCACTCAAACATTCATTAAGAAGCTAGAGGCTGATGGACAACGTGTTAATCGCAAGACTATATATGTTGCACCTTAGTCGCAGGACCGGCCAAACTATGAAAAAAAGTGCGACTTATAGTCCGGAAAACTACGGTACTACGTCTCTTTAACGATCATGTGGGTAACTAAACTACTGACATCACAGGCTTTGACTGTCTTATCTGAAATAAATGATAAAGGAACATGGGGATAAATAAATGACATCAAACACTGGCAAGCCTTTTATTAGAGTCTAAAGTAAACAATGTGGTCAAGAGAATAAATAATTGAGCAATGAATGACCAAACACATAAGCCGGTGTTCTGAGTATCAAAGGTTTTGCTAAACCAGAAGACAATTTAACCCTATCCACCATTTCACATAATTTTTGATTGGGCCTATTCAATATATCTTTTTCCTTATTTGGATTTTTATAGGCCAAATGCATGAATTAATTGAACTAAAAAGCAACGTCTATAGATGCATCATTATGTGCATTAAATCTACACTTGAAACATATTGCTTCTCTTCCTGTTAGTCTCTCTGTGCCTCCAGTGCGCATTAGCCATCGTTTTGCACGGTCTTCGCTCTCATCGGTCACAAAACCGGTCTGGCTGTAAATCAAGTCAAAGCTCTCCCCTCTTTTGAAATGCCACCACGAAAAGCCAACGAACAGATTAGATTTCCAGTTAGTGAGCGTGTGCGGTTGCGTTTGAGAAATGCCTCGTGGCCGGCTAAGGGACAGGCCTTTTGTCCGTGAGGGCATTCTGCGGTCATTGAGCTGCCGCCACTCGAGGGCAGCGGGAGCCGCCACCCAGTCATCTGTGCTAAGTAGTGCTGCTGGGGCCCCAACACACACATTTGACCTTCAGAAACGGAGAGAACCGGGGATGACTGGGACAGGGAGCGAGGGAAGGAGAGAGAAAGAAAATGAGAGATGGATAGAGATAGAGAGAAATAAATGAATTAAAAAATCAGAGATAAAGAGAAAGACAAAGAGAGACAGAGAAGGAGGAGAGAAAGCTGTGGAGGCAGAGCACACACACACACACACCCCTGCTGTGGGACGTTTGCTTTATAGCTCCTCATAGCTCACTTCAGACATCATGATGGCTGTTTGTGTGTCTTTGGGCGAGCTCGGTGTTTTCATAGGTCTTCAGCAACTCAGACATTTCCTGACTCTTCCTCTTGGGGGGTGAAAGAGACCCGGGTGGGGGGTGCAAAATGCAATGATTGCTACATACACTCCATCATGATATCCCTACTGGACAACACACACACACACACACACACTCCTACCCGGAATAGTGACCCCCTGAGTGGCCAGACCTTCAGCTGTAGTGACCCTGTCCATGTGGGCTGTGCTCTCCTGTCAGAGGAATGTTTGTCTTTTTCATCCCGTGAAGCACAGGGAGTTGTACCGAAAATTGGGAAGTTGAGCGATGCATTACAATTACCATCACCATCACTAAATTGGTGTGTGTGTGTGTGTGTGTGTGTGTGTGTGTGTGTGTGTGTGTGTGTGTGTGTGTGTGTGTGTGTGTGTGTGTGTGTGTGTGTGTCCTAATGGTCTCCACTTAAACTGAATGCTGTTTTACATCACATGTCATGGAGGTTAAAAGGGAGTGTAAGGGTGTGTGCATTCATGTGTTTGTGTGTCTTATCTTTCAGAGAAGAATTTATTTAGAAATACCATTCCTACCGTGTGAGAGTCTGTATGAGTATGAGTGTTGTTTGTGTGTGTGTGTGTGTGTAAAGTTATTCTGTATGCTGGTCAACTGACCCCAAACCTTGATCTGTGTTTGGAACAGTGAAGCCTTGAACATTCCAGACCTCGGGGGAGAGACGGACTGTACTTTACCACACAAAGACTAAACACATACACATAGAAAAACACACACACACACACACACACACACACACTTAAATTTAATGTAGCCACACATCCATCAGGTGAAGTACACCGAGTAATAGGTAGGATTGTAATTACTTATATTACTATAATTCAACCTCTGTCTGACAAACACACACACACACACACACACAAATACACACAGCTGCAATCATTGAAGATGCTTTAGACATAATCAGCAGAGCTTGACAAACACAGAAACATAAACACACACACACAAACATAAGACACACAAGATGAGTGTTGAGACAGAGTGACAGAAACAGGCCATTCTCCCCCACAAAAGGCTGTCATGCTGGCCATGAGTGGAGCAGCTCCAACACTATTAGACCTGACAGGCGTCTCACCCATGAACATGAACCACCCGTACACAAACAAACCTACACACACACGCATATCACTGTACATGCAAACAGATGCACACGCATACACTAACACGACAGCGGACACAAACAGGACTGTGGACAAAAACACATGGACAAACACACACACACACACACACACACACACACACACACACACACACACAGACAGACAGACAGACAGACAGACAAACTCCTGGTGTGGTATCCGCCAATTGCTGCTTTCCCATGCAAATAGTAGCAAGCATAATCAGCTCTGGGATCAGCCTTTACAAGGCGGTTACAAGATACATAGCAGACTGGTAGGCACAAGGAAATATCACACACACACACACACCGAAGCACACAAACTGCTCCAAGACCAACCAGAATAGAGTGTGTGTACTCTGTGTGTACGTGTGTACGTGTGTGTGTACGTGTGTACGTGTGTGTGTGTGTGTGTGTGTGTGTGTGTGTGTTACAGTTGGGGAGAGAAAGGCTTGGTTATCTTCCTGGTTTGTTTGGTTACAGGTGGGCAGTGGGTTGGCTAATAAGTTCGCCAGTGCCGTCGCACGAACACCTGCCAGTGGGGTGTGGCCCTGACATAA